>NW_028177219.1:0-6956 GCF_964030765.1 Micromesistius poutassou
AAAAAAAAAAAAAAGTAAAAAGCTTGGGTTTTAAAAAGCTTGGGAGCAAGGTGTGCCGTTTGAGGATGTACTTACAACCGGACAAAACTAAATAATTGGTTGAAATCGTAGTGAATGAATGACAGACGGAGATTGTTGACATTGATCTGGTAGTAACCGGTAGTGGAGCATCACAGGGTGGTGGAAACTGGTGGATAGCAAATGTGTGTTGATACAAATAATTATTAGAAAGGAGTACGAAAAAATCCATCCAGTCCATTTGAGATAAGTGTTTTCTGTCGGTTGCTTCATTCAACATAAAAATATAAATAAGTATGTAATAAAATATAAATATAATATAATATAAATAGTTTCTGAGATTCTGAGTTTCCGAAAAAAGGAAACGTCAGTTTCCTTATTTTTTTACATTTTTTTGACGTGTCTGCCAGCCGCAGTTTGTAACCCCCCTGTCCCCCCCCCTGTCTCCCCCCCACTGTCTCCCCCCTGTCTCCCCCCCACTGTCTCCCCCCTGTCTCCCCCCCACTGTCTCCCCCCTGTCTCCCCCCCTGTCTCCCCCCCCCACTGTCTCCCCCCTGTCTCCCCCCCACTGTCTCCCCCCTGTCTCCCCCCCTATCTCCCCCCCCCTGTCTCCCCCCCTGTCTCCCCCCCACTGTCTCCCCCTACAGGTAAGAAGTGCACGTACGGCCACAAGTGTAAGTACTACCACCCGGAGCGCAGCGCCCAGCCGCAGCGCGCCGTGGCCGACGAGCTGCGGGCCAGCGCCAAGACCTGCGGCGCCCCGCCCGGCCGGGGCGGCGGCGGCGGAGGGCTGCCCGGAGACCCCGGCCTGGTCAAGAGCCACAGCGTGCCGGCCGGGATCCTGGAGGCCAAGAAGGGGGCCCCCAAGAGGCAGTCGGACCCCAGCGTGAGGGCCTTCTCCTACAGCGACGCCGAGGAGCGGCTGCTGCTCGCCAAGGGCCGCGGCGGCGAGGGCGGGAAGGGCGGCGGCGGCGGCGTCTGCCGGGCCCTCGCCATGTCGCCGGCCCCCGGGGGCCCGCCGCAGCAGGAGCCGCCGCCCCTGTCCCGGGCCCCGACCCCTCACGGCCTGGGCCCCGGCCCGGGCCCCCCCGAGCTGTACCCCCACTGCGAGTCGCCGGACCTCAGCTACTACTCGGTGACGCGCTCCTACGCCGGCCTGGCGCTGTCGTCCCGCCGCAGCCCCGACTGCCGCTACGCCGGGGACCCCGAGCTGCGCCTGGGCTCGGC
Organism: Micromesistius poutassou; assembly: GCF_964030765.1. Classification (NCBI taxonomy): domain Eukaryota; kingdom Metazoa; phylum Chordata; class Actinopteri; order Gadiformes; family Gadidae; genus Micromesistius; species Micromesistius poutassou. Next base: position 1,246 of record NW_028177219.1, read on the forward strand.
GGGCTCCGAGTGCGGCAGCGAGAGCGGGGTGAGCTGCGGCAGCAGCTGCGACTCGGTGTACGGCGAGCGCTCCTCGTGCCCCGCCTCCTTCGGCCCCGAGGCCCCGCCCCCGGAGGAGGTGGCGGCGGCGGCCCTGCTCTACGGCGGCGGGCGGCTGTACGCGCCGCACCACGGCGGCCACGAGTACGCCCACCACGCCCACGGCTACCACCTGGGCCGCGGGCCGAGCTGCGGCCACGAGCAGCAGGCCCCGCCCCCGCTGCCGCCGCCGGACGGCCTGGCCCCGCCCCCCAAGCGGCCGCTGTACCCGCTGCCGCCGCACCTGCAGCACCAGCCGCTGACGGCCCGCTCCAGCTGCCCCGGCGACTACCACACGCTGCCGCAGAGCAGCCCCCACGCCCCCGGCTCGCCGCTGGGCCGCTGCCTGGCGCCGGCGCGGGCCGAGAGCGCCTCGGACTCGCGGCTGTACGAGCACCTCTCGGCCGCCGCCCACCAGCACCAGCAGCACCACCAGCACCACCACCACCACCACCCGCCGCCGCCGCTGCCCCTGCTGCCCCCCCCACCGCCGCCCCGGCAGCAGAAGCCGCCGTCCGGCTGGGAGTCGTACTACAGGCACGCCTCCGCCCTGCCGCCGCCGCCGCCGGCGCCGGCCTCCCGCTACGAGCCCTCGGCCTATCAGAGCCTGCCGGACACGCGGCAGTCGTCGTGGCACGGCGGCGGCGGCGCCCCCCCCCTCCCCCACTGGGCGCAGGACGGCTACGCCCACCACCACCACCAGCACCACCACCACCACTCGCACCCGGGGCTCCACTCGTCCTCGCCCACCCACTACCTGAACCCCCTGCCGCCGCCCTCGCCGTCCCGCTTGGCCCCGCCCCTCTACCCCCCCCTGCCCCCCCCGCCGCCGTCCTCCTCCTCCTCCTCGTCCTCCTCCTCCTCGTCCGTCTCCTCCTGCTCCTCCTCCTCCGCCGCCTACGCCCCCTACTGCCCCGACTCGCCGGCGCACCTCGTGGGCAGTCGCCACGACGACGCCCGGGAGAAGGCCTACTTCAACCTGTGCAACATCTTCCCGGCGGAGCTGGTGCGGCGGACCATGAGCCGCCGGCCCCACGTCAGCGACCCCCAGCAGCTGGCCGCCGCCATCCTGGCCGAGAAGGCCCAGACGGGCTACTGAGGGGGGGGGGGGGGGGGGGGTGGGACGTGCTGCCTCGTTGCCGCGGCGATGAGACTTTCGCTCCAGGGGCGGGGCGGGCAGCAAAGGTCGAAACGTTTATTTTCCGACGGCTGGGGGGATTCGGTACGGATCTCTAGCGTCAAAGAATTATTTTTGTATTCGGTTTTGGTGGGGGTTTTGTTCGGGATAATTTATGAGTTAATGATACTTGTCGTACAAGTGTCTGCGTGTCGGAAAGAGAGAAAAAAAAAAGTGTGGAATTTTCGCCACGAATGTTTTTGATTTATTTTCTTGATTCAGTCGTTTGGTTTTTGAGGCACTTTTCTTTTTCAATTGAACCGTTTGAAAAATCGGCAATGTACGAAACACTTCCGATATTAGCTCCGAGAGCACCGATTGGTTGACAATAACGCCCATCACACGCGCAAACGCCGCCCACCCTGGACGTGAAAGCGGTTAAAACTAACTCCTCCCTTCCCTGGTGGTGCCCAGGGAACTCTGGGTGACGGCGCTTTCTTCCATCGGGGAGTTTCTAATCGTAAAAACGTACTTCGTGCAGTTCGTTAAAGTCAACGAGATTCCCGTCTTGTGCGTGAACGTCTAGCCCCCCCCCCCCCTTGTCCGTGATTAGCAGGTGTCTGGCTCGGCATTTCAGGACTCGGGAGACGTTCGTTCTCCGTTGTGAAGAGTCAGATGGGTGGCAGCACCATGTCCTGTGTACCTTAGTTTTAGTAAGGGACATCTCTCCCCATTTACCCCTCTCTTCTAATGGTGCGTTCCAGGCCACACGTAACCCGTATATTCACAACTTTCTACCCGTGAAAGTGCCCTGGAACGGCAGTTAAACCTGCAACTCGCTACCAGATCGATGTACTCCACTTTCTACACACTTTTTAGCCCGTAAGTTACGAGCTGTAACCAGGAGTACATCGATTTGGTAGAAGGTTGTGAAAACACGGGTTACGGGTTGCCTGGAACGCACCATTCCCCCCATCTCTCTCTCCGTCTGCGGTCGGAGCTCGTCGCTCTTGCAGACCGTGATGTGCGTGTGTGTGTCGGTGGTCTGCGGACGGTCCGTGTACCTACTGTAAATATACGTTAATATATTGAACCAGGCGTCTCTTCTTGTCCGTCAGTGTCTTCGAGGTCCCGGGGTCCCGGATCCCGGATGAATCCACGCTTTAAAACCCCGCGGCGAAACGATGGATGGTGGGGGGGGGGGGGAACCAAAGTCCACTTTGTTTTGATACCGTTTGAGTTGTATCGTAGCGCCGTGTGCGGACCGATGGTTTGTGTGGACGCTTCGCTCGTGGGTCGCTGCTGTCGGCGCCTTGCTGCTCTCCGATCGAGGAGGTTCCGTGGTGGAAGCTGCTGCTGCTGGGGATACGAGATGTGGAGGAGATTGAGGATTACCTGTAATGTCTGGGGAATCACGACTGCGTTATCTGGCTTTGGGTTTGAGAATGGCGTGATTCAAAAAAAAAAAAGTATATATTCTAACGTATGCGTATTTGACCACAATCACCCTGTTAGACCCTGACCCCCCCCCCCCCCCCACACCCGTCCTCCCCCCTGAACAAAGCATATATGTATTTCCTTCACATGGAATTCAAATCATTTCAAATTGAAAGTTCCTCTAAAATACGGTGGCCATTCCCAGTATTAATACGAGGTTAACTTGGAAATCTTTCGAAGTATGAGAGTCAGTTACACCGTGCTGAGTCACATTTAGAAACACATTGGTCACAAATAAATTGAAGGCAGATCAGCGTTTTCAACTAAATGAAACTAGTAGTCACTCTCACTTTTAAAGAGAGCCTGAATATTCAGATGGATGACAATGTTGAAATCGGCCAATGTAGGCCTACGCATTGGGTTAATATTCCATTCTCCCTCAACGCATGGTTTTAATTTGAAGTCGCAAAAGGCCATCAAGCCTGACCTCCGTCTCGAGGGTTTAACATTTCGGGTTTCGAACGCGTTTTGCCCCCAAAATCACAGGGATTTCAACCTGCTACCTCACGGCTCAGGACCTCAATCCCCCTCCTTCCCCCCGCCCCCCACCTACCCCACCCAACCCTCCACCCATGCCAGATTATATGAAGCGTGTAAGTTAAGGGAAGTGAGGAGAACCGGGGGGATCTTTTTAGTGTACTGAAGAAGCGCCTTCTCTCTGGGACCCCTGACACTGTGTGTCAGCGTGGGAGCAGAGAGGGGGCCCAAAGTAATGCCTGTTTGACGGCATTGTGCTTATGACACATCCGATACTCTGAACTATGTTCAGCCAACTCTTATGCATGTTTTCACCTGTTTTTTGTTCATTTTTCTGCATGTTCGGTTTTTTTTTTTCTTCCGTTAGGTAACTCGACAGGTGTGCTGCTGTTTGGACAGGTGTGTGCACCCTCGTTAAGGACAGGTGTGTGCACCCTCGTTAAGGACAGGTGTGTGCACCCTCATTAAGGACAGGTGTGTGCACCCTCATTAAGGACAGGTGTGTGCACCCTTGTTAAGGACAGGTGTGTGCACCTCGTTAAGGACAGGTGTGTGCACCTCGTTAAGGACAGGTGTGTGCACCTCGTTAAGGACAGGTGTGTGCACCTCGTTAAGGACAGGTGTGTGCACCTCGTTAAGGACAGGTGTGTGCACCTTGTTTCACCAGGTGTGCCCTCGTTAGGACAGTTGTGCACCTTGTCCAAACAGCTGTACACTCATGAAAACATGCATAGTAAGTGTGTACTTTGCATGTTTTCACTTCATTTTATTTCCATATGTTTTCTTATCTTGTAGTATGTGACTTAACTTATGTTGTGGGCAACTGAATTATTTAAGTGGCCTGGCTTTCAATTGCAACGTTAAGCAACTTTAAAGATCTTGATTTGGCATCGACCAAGTTGGATTGGGCCGACACTCATCGTCAGTTCAATGTCTACAAAGTGACGGCACTTTCCTCCGATGCCAATTTAATGATCTGCTTTTCCATAGTTAACTTATTAGTTTCCTTACAAAGCATACGACCCCGGAGCAGAGCATGTGGTCTTGGAATGTTTAACGCAGAGATAACTAATTCACAGACACGATAATCCAACCTATATTTACTTAGATGACTCAATGCTTTACAGTGTAGGAATACTTGTAGAAAAATGTCCAAAAAAACTTTACAAAAAAATGGATTTGTTTGTTGAAATGCTATTTATAGAGGTCCTTTAGAAAAAGGTGTAACTAACCATCACTCTTCGTCATTGTAACCCTATTCTCTACTGTGATTGTTCAATAAAGGGAAATGTATTGCATTGTGTTGTCTAGCGCCACACTGTGGTTGGGGGTGAGTATGCCAGGAGGATCCTCATACAACACAACCCTAAGCACTCTCGGAAGACAAGTAAAAATATCGGGTTGAAAGTAAGATTATACATTTATTGATTTGTAAATTAAATGTCAACTAATGAGGTTATTCATGAGATTATTCATGATTTTTCAGGAACCTTTTTGCAGGTTATAATTCTTAAAATGGCAGCGATAAAAAAAAAAAAAAAATACTAGTCAAGTGTAGCATAACAAAATAATGTTTTTTATTTTATTGCAAATTTAAAAAACAAACAAACTTAAAATGCACTCATTTTCGAAAAACGCATCTTTGAACAATCCTGCCTCCGCCGGCCCAGACGAGGCAGAGAGAACTTGCAGTTAAAGCGTTGAGAAAAGTGAGGTTAGACGTGGAAAAATACTAGAACGGTTTTGTTGTAATTCCGCCAGAGGAAATCACCAGAAAGAAAAAAAAAGTCAACTCCACAGCTAAAGTCATCTTTTAAACTTCCACTCCCTCGCAAAAACAACTTTTAAGTCCCGCGAATCCATCGGTTTAAAAAGGAAAAAAAGAAAGAAAAGAAAATTGTCCACGCGTCCAAAGTTTGTCCCCTAGGTAACTCTCATAGAGGGCTTGAGAGGATTCTAGAATCGTCGAAAACTGAAGGTTTTTAAACCAAACGGAGACCTCGGGGTCTGAACAACTCTGATTGGCTGACGGGAGTCAGAGCGAACGCAGCCGATTCGCTTCTCGGTAGCCCTTGTGTGACCGGCACACACGCCCGTACGCATGTGTGTGCTTGTGCCCTCCCTGTTGCAACTTCAAAAACTTACTAAGGTCCCTGGGAGATCGGATTAATAAACGATAAATTGACCGACAAGTTATGACTCATTCGCCCGAAAAAAATCTAAAACAAGAGAAGCTGCGTCCAAATCGAATCACACCCCACCATGACCTCCGCCTTAACCGCGGAGTGCATCACCACCGCCACCACTGGTCCGTCACCATGGCAACAGGGCTGAGGTAGCGATTCGGTTCTGAAGTGGGAGGACTGACGTTTTTGATCACAGACATCCACTAAAACTAGGTCTCTGGGCTTCTCTGTGACAGGAACGTACACGCACATACATACACACACACACACGCACACATGCACTCGTGAACGTTACTAGCCTGTAAAACAACACCACGTCTGTGGATCAGTAACACGAACGTCAGGCTCGGCCAAAC
>NW_028177218.1:10000-13036 GCF_964030765.1 Micromesistius poutassou
ATGACTCTAAATAGTATTTCCTAATATATGGGATTAAGAAACATAGCCACAGTCCCTTTAATTTTGTCTTTCTGTATTTTCTCAACATAATGAAACAATACATTTTTAATCTGACTTCATCCAATTTTCAGATTGTCTGTTTTGTAATATATGCAAATGATGGTACATTTTATGAATGCATGCATAATTTGCATATATAAACATAAAATCTCAAAAACTTGTAATACATTTTTCCTTTGGTATGATGTCACTAATCAACTGGAGAAGTTTCATAGTGATAGTTATTAATTGAAAATGTTCCCCTATTCTACTCAATTTACTTAGAGTGTTTGGCACAACACAAATGTTCCACTCCATCTACGGCTTCAGACTTTTAGTTTATTATTCAGGAGTATTAGGACCAATACAAACTAGGAGACATTTCTGTTACAAATGTTTAGTCTTTTGGTCTGTATTGACTGGCAGGACTCATTTAAGGATGTTAAGTTGTTCAGGTTTCAGCAGTTAAAGGTCGTCTGGTCTCCGTGTCTCATGAAGACAAACCAACAACAGACGTCAACAAACACCTGGTGTGGACCCAACGCCGCCTCACACGTCCACTCAGGCCAGACAGACACACTCACCACCTCATCACCACCTCACCACCACCTCACCACCTCATCACCTGACCATCTCACCACCTCACCACCACCTCATAACCTCACCACCTCACCACCTCATAACCTCACCACCTGACCATCTCACCACCTCACCACCACCTCATCACCATCTCACCACCTCACCACCACCTCATCACCTCACCACCTGACCACCTCATCACCTCACCACCTGACCACCTCATCACCTCACCACCTGACCACCTCACCACCTCACCACCTCATCACCTCACCACCTCATAACCTCACCACCTGACCACCTCATCACCTCATCACCTGACCACCTGACCACCACCTCACCACCTCATCACCTGACCACCTCACCACCTCATCACCTGACCACCTCACCACCACCTCACCACCACCTCACCACCTCACCACCTGATCTGTAGGTCCGTCCAGGGGCTGATCTGCAGGAGGCTCAGAGGTGAACCTTAGAGTAGGACCTCTAGTACCTCTAGTACTAGTACCTCTAGTAGTACCTCTAGTACTAGTACCTCTAGTACCTCTAGTAGGACCTCTAGTACCTCTAGTACTAGTACCTCTAGTAGTACCTCTAGTACTAGTACCTCTAGTACCTCTAGTACCTCTAGGACCTCTAGTACTAGTACCTCTAGTACCTCTAGGACCTCTAGTACCTCTAGTAGTACCTCTAGTACCTCTAGTACCTCTAGTACCTCTAGTAGTACCTCTAGTACTAGTACCTCTAGTACCTCTAGGACCTCTAGTACCTCTAGTACTAGTACCTCTAGTACCTCTACTATTAGTACCTCTAGTACTAGTACCTCTAGTACCTCTAGTACCTCTAGTAGTACCTCTAGTACCTCTAGTAGTACCTCTAGTACCTCTAGTAGTACCTCTAGTACCTCTAGTACCTCTAGTAGTACCTCTAGTACCTCTAGTACCTCTAGTAGTACCTCTAGTACTAGTACCTCTAGTACCTCTAGTACCTCTAGTAGTACCTCTAGTACCTCTAGTAGTACCTCTAGTACCTCTAGTACCTCTAGTAGTACCTCTAGTACCTCTAGTAGTACCTCTAGTACTAGTACCTCTAGTACCTCTAGTACCTCTAGTAGTACCTCTAGTACCTCTAGTAGTACCTCTAGTACCTCTAGTAGTACCTCTAGTACCTCTAGTACCTCTAGTAGTACCTCTAGTACTAGTACCTCTAGTACCTCTAGTACCTCTAGTAGTACCTCTAGTACCTCTAGTACCTCTAGTACTAGTACCTCTAGTACCAGTACCTCTAGTACCTCTAGTACTAGTACCTCTAGTACCTCTAGTACCTCTAGTAGTACCTCTAGTACCTCTAGTAGTACCTCTAGTACTAGTACCTCTAGTACCTCTAGTACCTCTAGTACCTCTAGTAGTACCTCTAGTACCTCTAGTAGTACCTCTAGTACTAGTACCTCTAGTAGTACCTCTAGTAGTACCTCTAGTACCTCTAGTACCTCTAGTACTAGTACCTCTAGTAGTACCTCTAGTAGTACCTCTAGTACTAGTACCTCTAGTAGTACCTCTAGTAGTACCTCTAGTAGTACCTCTAGTACCTCTAGTACTAGTACCTCTAGTACCTCTAGTAGTACCTCTAGTAGTACCTCTAGTACCTCTAGTACCTCTAGTACTAGTACCTCTAGTACCAGTACCTCTAGTACCTCTAGTACTAGTACCTCTAGTACCTCTAGTAGTACCTCTAGTACCTCTAGTAGTACCTCTAGTACTAGTACCTCTAGTACTAGTACCTCTAGTACCTCTAGTACCTCTAGTAGTACCTCTAGTACCTCTAGTAGTACCTCTAGTACTAGTACCTCTAGTACCTCTAGTACCTCTAGTAGTACCTCTAGTACTAGTACCTCTAGTGCCGCTTTTCCACCGCCAGTACCAACTCGACTCGACTCGCCTCGCCTCGACTCAACTCGGTTTGGTTGCGTTTCCATCTAAAAAAGTACCTCTTCAATGTGGGCGGGTCGTAGAAAAGAACCTCTCCACCATGGGCGGGTCGTCATTAGGTTTTAATCACGGGAGACGCGATTCCCGGGAAATCTGAATCTGATCAAGACTATTTCCTGATTCCCGGGAAAGGTTATGATGGGAAATAAAATAAAATAAAAAGCGCAATGACTGCGCGTCTATTGTTGTCATACGGTAACGTTGATAGAGGCGAAACTCGAGCCCTAGGAAAGGAACGACACTGAAACGAAACAGCGAAACGCCGGTCCGTGGACTCCAGCCACGCCGGACACACACAACCACGCCCGACACACATAACGACGCGCAGCCTAACTCTAGCCCCGGGAAAGGAGCGACACACACGGCGAAACGCTGATCAGTGTCCCCCTCGGGAGCGGGTTCGTGGACTCCAACCACGCCGGACACAACT
>NW_028177217.1:0-9896 GCF_964030765.1 Micromesistius poutassou
CTCTCTCTCTCTCTCTCTCTCTCTCTCTCTCTCTCTCTCTCTCTCTCTCTCTCTCTCTCTCTCTCTCTCTCTCTCTGTGTCGCTCCTTGTTTGCACTCATCGCTGGCGACATCCCAACCGCGGCCCACCTATCTGGTAGATCTCTTAAAAGGGTTGTCTCTTAAAAGGCTGCTCGGTCGGCGGGCGAACTTCAAGTGAGAACCCTTTGGGGGTTTGAGTGGTACTGAAGTCGCCGCCCCTGTGAGTGCTGGGAGGACCGATACCGCCTTAAAAGTGTTTGACGAGCGGATGGGAATTCGGAAAGAGCTGCAAAGCATTCTTGTTGAGGTGCTCCACAAAAAGTCATTTTGTTATTACAAAGTAATAGAGTTGTGATTGTATAACATATGCGATACATCTATTCTTAGCAGAGGATAGGCTGCAACGCTGCAATGAGCTGAAATGAAACATCATTATGAAACATAGTGAAATATCTTGTTATCTCCTCGAAAACAGCCCAGCTCCTTTGTTACGGAGCTTGCCTGACATTCCACCACCACGGCCTCCTCTTCTACATTCTCCTGCTATCGGTCATGGTTGGCTCATGGCCATCGTTTTATTCTGAGGGGCAGCTTGTATATTAACTATGCAATCACTGCAGGTTTACTTGAATTCACGGTTTAGCTCGTTCTAATCTCCCAGATCGAGGCTTTTGGAGACAAGGATTAATTGGATATAACTTGCTATGATGCGACTGCAGTCACGGGACAATCAATGGATCAAGGCTGTTGTGCTTTAACAAAGTAAATCACAGAGCGATTCTTGTCCACTTATCGGGGACTGCTGTGACGTAAGTGTCTCCTCCCTTGTTTCATTTCCTCCTATAGGTGAGACGCGACGGGGGTGTGGGCGGGAGGGGAGGTGGGGGAGAGCAGACAGGAAACCACAGGTTCAGTAGTAGCCAATCCCGTGCCAGGAAGCTGTCAGTTGCTTGTGGTCGGGATGGGCCCACATCACAGGCGGCTGAGTGGGAACACAGAGGGGTTTTCAGAGACACTCGGGGTTCCCTCAGGCTGGGGCCTCACGTGGGCTCCGGCCCAAAGAAACGCTTACAGAGTTCGCCCCTTTCAAATAGAAAAAATTCTGCTCAGCCAGCCTGCTCAAACCCCAAAGCAAGGCCTTTAAATAAACCCTGCCGCCTCCCACCGCGCCACACTAAATCTGATGTAAAGGAAGTAGGAAAGAGGTGGGTTTTTGTTCAACCTCCATAAAGCCTGTTTAACGTCGGCGAACTGAAAATCGGACAGGGAGGAAAACCCAAACGTTGTCAGTTCCTCCTCTTTCCACTGGGCCCAGGTTTCCCTGAGTGCATTAAGTAAACCGTCGGCCGCCCTGGGACGTCCACACACGGTCCTCTCAGGATGTGTACTCACGGACTCCCCCCCCCCCCCCCCCGAGTCCCCCCCAAAAGGCTTGGATTGTGTCCAATGCAAAGCCTTTATTAAAACTAATGTTTTGACTCATTCACAATTATTTTTTTGTGATGCCGTGTGCAGGGTTTTACAGATGGCTAGGTTTTATGACCGTAGTTTCACATGGTATCCAACACCGGTGACATTAACAGAACGACTAATGCGAAATTAACTGGAGAAATATTTTAACTACACTGTCAATGACACAATTTTTTTTAAGGGGATATTACAGTATGTAGAGTAAATAAATGTTGTGCTCTGTAGTTTCAGCAACACAATTCATCATTAAGGCCTAAATTAAGCAACAAAAATATATATGCACTTCTTGAAATGTAAACAACCACGATAATATAAGAGTCGGACATGGTTTAAAACATGCAGCATGCGGTATAATTGCTTGGTTGCACTCAGATCCGATTCAAAAAGAACCACAGTGTTTCTATCGGGCTGCAGGAAACGACTGTTAAATGCATTGACAAACAGGCCGCAAAGGCTTGTCGCAATAAAAAACAGAGGCTGGGGATTAGCTGCCGGGGTTGACGCAACACTTAACCGTTTCAAAACCCACACAGGCTCAGTGTGTCTCCCATCTTTAGTCGGTTCTTTGGCTGAAGAAAGAGGCTGGAACAGACATAAAAGAAAAAAAAACATGACTTTAAGGCGGGAAACGCGTGGACCAATCATGTTCCACGCCGCCCCGCGGGATCACCTGTTGTCGTGCCGGCCGACTGACGCCCGCCGCAAGGCCCTCACTTTGCACACAGACTAACCTCTAAATATAAAGTGCAGGAGCCAAGGGGAGCCGTAGTATCACTGGGCTGGTGGGGGGGGGGGAGGGGGGGGAGGGCTGGTCGGCGGTGGCGTGGCGTCTGCCCGTGCCACCGCTATGAGAGGACCGACGGGCATTATGGAGAAAGACAGGCAGCCGGTTGGGCAAGCCAGACGACCCACAAGTACACACACACACACACACACACACACACACACGTCGAGACAAACAGACAAATGAGGAGCGAACACTCTCCTGTCAAATTACAGGCCCCGGGATGATAAGCCCTATATGTTTACGCTTAGGACCTAGCACGACGCAAGTAAATTATAGTACAACCGGCGTATTTTTAAAGCCATGCTCGTATTTTAAACCCTTCGGCGGAATTGGAACAGCGGCGACAGCAATACGAGCGGGAGAGAGAGAGAGAGAGAGAGAGAGAGAGAGAGAGAGAAAGAGAGAGAGAGAGAGACGTCGCAATGTCCCCTACGCCGGCCAATTGTAAATTGAACGCGGGCTTAGCTCAGCGTGTTTACAAGCGAAGATCCAAAATGAGACCCCATAATGGGCTCGTTTCGTACCACTGGGCAGCCATGTGGGCGCAAAGCATCCAAAATGGCATCGGCATGTTATAATGAGGAAATCTCATTCAGGGTTTGATACAGCGTACCATAAGTGAGTGCAGCCGTAGAGGCTGTGAGAAAAAAGCGGGATTCAAAACCACCATTGCCTGGCTGCCGAGACTGAGTAGGCCACAAGCCACCGCTGTGTACCCTGACTGTCTTCCGTGGATGGAGAGGGGGCGGCTTTAGTAGAAACACACCGTCTACCTTAATCATCTACAAGCACACTGCTACAAATATCGCTTTCAAGCCCGACGAAAAACAACCTTTGTTGAGTTTGTTGTTCGGAATTGTTTCATTGACAACTCTTTCTCTCCCTCCCTCCTCTCAGGGTGAACCTTGTTTGGTTGGTCCAGCAGGCCGCCTATTGGTCACTTCCTCTCTCGTCTTATCATGGCTGACCAGCACGGTCTCTGTCACCAAGGCAACAGGGTCACGGCCAGCAGGGGCGTTATCTCCCCGTGACACTCCCCCCCCCTGTCCGAAGCACACAAAACAGGAGGAGGAGGGGAGGAGGAGGAGGAGGAGGAGGAGGAGGAGGAGGAGGAGAAGGAGGAGGAGGAGGAGGAGGAGGAGGCCGGGTGGCCGATAAGGGGAAAGGGGGAAGGGGAGAGAAAAATAGTAACAGTTTGGCTTGGCTTCCTGACAGGCAGGCGGAATGGGGGGGGGTGATGTACTGTTAGTTTGGGACTCAAGGAAACACACGGATACGTTCCTGAAGAAGGCTATGAATAGAACCCAGACGGCCACAATGAGAATAAAAAGCGTACGAGAGAGAGAGAGAGGGAGAGAAAGAGAGAGAGAGAGCAAAAATTGTGCGTGACAGAGAAAAAGGGAGAAAGAGATCATTCGAAAATAAAGCCTCAGGCATTACTTGTGTGTGAGTGTGTGTGTGTGTGTGTGTGTGTGTGTGTGTGTGCGTGTGTGTGTGTGTGCGTGTGTGACTGCGTGCATGCGTGGGTTGGTTGTGTGTGTGCATGTGTGTGCGTGTTTATGTTCCACTGCTGTTTACAATTCATTTCCCCAGGAAATAGAACAAAAACATAACTGCTTTTAAATCCATCCTATTACATGTGACTTGTTATTGTGAAGCCCAGTGCACCAAAACACAGGATCATCCCAACCTAATTTAGGACAAAACACAGCTGTCCATGTAGTACGCACTGCACAGCACTTTAAATAAGTACACTTTAAATAGGAGATTAGAAGAGGAAGAGTAGGCGTTTCAGGAAGCTGACGAAGTAGCCAGCGGATCAATTACTGCCTCCTATGCCAGCATGTGTGTGTGTATGTGTGTGTATGTGTGTTTGTGTGTGTGTGTTTGTGTGCGTGTGGTTGTGTGCATCCGCGAGTGCATCCGGCTGTGTATCCATGTGTGTTTCCTTGTGTGCGTATGTGCGTGCATGTTTGCTACCTGCGTGCGTGTGTGGCATTTGTGGATCCAAGCACAGGCGTGTCTGTGTGTGTGTGTGTGTGTGTGTGTGTGTGTGTGTGTGTGTGTGTGTGTGTGTGTGTGTGGTGTGCATGTGCGAGCACACGCCGCAAAAGATGACTGCTGCACGCACGCCAGAGACCACCTTATGGAAGAAGAAGAAGAGGAAGAGGAGGAGGAAGGGGAGAAGGAGGAAGAGGATGAAGAGGAGGAAGAGGAGGATGATGAGGAAGAGGCGAAGGAGAAGAAAGAGGAGGAGGAAGAAAGAGGAGGAAGAGGAGAAGACGGAGGAGGAGAGGAAGAAAGAGGAGGAGGAGAAGGAGGAAGAGGATGAGGAGGAGGAAGAGGAGGATGATGAGGAAGAGGCGAAGGAGAAGAAAGAGGAGGAGGAAGAAAGAGGAGGAAGAGGAGAAGACGGAGGAGGAGAGGAAGAAAGAGGAGGAGGAGAAGGAGGAAGAGGATGAGGAGGAGGGGGACGAAGGACGAGGAGGAGGATGGAGGAGCAGCGGTACCAAAGTGGCGACAGAACACGCCCATGACGGCGCTCTCCTCCACCACCCTCAGGTCGGCGAGCAGGGCCAGCTCCAGACCCCCCCGCCACCACGTAGCCGCTGACCGCCGCGATCAGGGGCTTGGAGAGCTGCAGACGGGACGGGCCCTGGAGGGAGGCACACACCACACACACACACACACACACACACATGCACGCACGCACGCTCACACACACAAACACATGCACACACAAACACGCACACACGCACGCACGCACGCAGGCAGGCAGGCAGGCAGGCGCACACACACACACACACACACACACACACACACACACACACACACACACACACACACACACACACACACACACACACACACACACACACACACGCAAACACATGCCCGCACGCACGCATGCACGCACACACACACAAACACACGCAAACACACACAAACACACACATCACAGATTCAAGGAGCAGGACACACAAGACTCAAGGGGGATGTGAGGGAAATACTTTCCCGGCCATTCATATCTATGAACGCATTTAGAGATTTGTCTACACATTAATAGATCTATGTTTTGCACATTCACAAATCAGATTATGCACACACGGATGCTGAATGCACATTTGCACATTCCTGCACGCATACACAGATCCGAGTATGTATTAAGAGATTCTTAGACCCATTTGATTATGCACACACGGATTGAGATACAGTAAGCACAACTCCCCACACACATTTGTAATTCGGTCTGCTACAATAATACCAGTCGATAGCCTGAGTCAGAGAAATGCATTCTCTTCACAACACCTCCAGTAGAAATGTTTCCGTTGTGCGTGAAAGGGGCTGTACAAATAAGAAAGGCCTCTGAGCCTTGACAAATAAAAGTTCTTAAGACTTCAATATGTTGCTATTTTTGAAGGCATATGTAAAAGTCCTGGTTCCTGTGTTTATTGTATTTATTTTAATCCTGTGAAGGTTATCATTATTTGTTGAGTTAATTGCATTACGGGTTGGCCAGGGGAGCAAAATGACACAAGTCCTCGCTGGGAGGAAGGAAACACAGTATATACTTTGACAGAGTTTGCTATTCTTTATCATGTCGACCGACAGCGTTTCCAGGCTACGGTCCAACTCTTTAAAACCTCCCTCCGCCTCCTCTTAACATAACCTTGCACACAGACCTTAACAAAGGCCACAGTGTAATTGTTTATGAAACCTTCTGTTCCGATACTACACACGTTCTGTGTTGACTAGTATTATGCGTGCCAAAGAACAAAGGCTCTGCATGTGGACTAAAGACAAACACACACACACACACATCCATGCATGCATTGCACACATATACAGCCAGACACACACACACACACACACACACACACACACACACACACACACTCACATACATACTAGAGAGACACTCACCATTGGACCGGGACTCTTGGTGACATCTTGCTCCAATTTGAGGGCAGCCGTGTGATTGGCCAGCTCCTTCAGATCGTAACCAGCGCAGAAATTCCCTCCTGGTGGAGACCACAAAATTACAAAGTATGACAGCTGGAAAGTCAGAGAGGAAGGGAAAATGACGAAGATGAAAAAAAACAAAACAAGTGGAGCCCGAGACTGAGGGCTACAATTTGACAGCGGCTTCGAGAGCAGCCGGGCCTGATTGGACGCATGACTGACTGGTTGGCTGGCTGGCACACAAATTATTATTTTTTTCTCACCAAAGTAACCCGAGCCCCAATATACATACATAGCCCATGTACCCGATCCTCCTGTACACGTTGAACCGAATGCAAGCGTGCACACACACACACACACACACACACACACAGGGACGCACACACACACACACACACAGGGACGCACACACATGCACACACAGGGACGCACTAGTAGGCAGACACAGTGACAGCACAATGTTCTCATTAATGGCCAGCGTAGTCGAATCAAAGCTCTGTTGAATTCATGTGGTGATTACAACATCGCCCAAGAGGCCTACATGTGCTCTGTGAGAGAGAGAGAGAGAGAGAGAGAGAGAGAGAGAGAGAGAGAGAGAGAGAGAGAGAGAGAGAGAGAGAGAGAGAGAGAGAGAGAGAGAGATGCTATGATGAAAGCCAGTGAGTAGCAAGCAACACCCATGGGGCGAGGGACTGTTGATTACAGCTCTGGGTGGACACGGTGGGCTTACAGACTAATGGTCTGTCGTGCTGTTTATGATGAGCGCATTGATGTGTCGTGCAGCGATGAGATCCCTGGAACCTTTTATTTGACTTTTTATTTTATATTTTCTGAGAGAGAACTGCTTTTTTCCTGAATATCTTTTATTTTGAATGTCAAGGTGTTTTGGGGGGGCTATTGGGAGAAAGGACTTGGGGCAGAAACACAACGATAATGTTGTTGATAGTTCTGTTCAGTTACATACAAATTGTAATATAAATTGGCTAGACAAATTCTGTGTATCCTGTGTAGGTAATGATCACTCTACTCGCTTGTAGAATGTTATTTGCCTGTTATTTGCCTTATTAGGTTTTAAAACCTTTTAAACCGGCTGATGCTTTTAACAAGATATTTTTACAATTATTTCCATTTTTTATCACCAGTCTGGTACATTGATCCTCCGAATTGTCAATTTGAAGGCCTCTGTCTCTTGTCGTGTGGCTGAAGCTAGTCTAAATGGCACTGTGAATATTTACAAGGCAGACACAGTGCTGTCCAGCAAAACGAAACATAGAATTTAAAGTCTGAGACAGTTTGTTTAAAGTCTTCCCCAAAGAACCAGACACTGTATTTCAGCAAAGAAAATGACCACTGAATTTCGCTCCAATCCAGTAAATGCATGCACATCCTCGTTAAAAACACAAAATAAATCACTGTTTAACTTTATGTCTATGTTGTAAAGGATGTCTTTTCTACACTCTTTTTTACTTCTTTTTTAGAACTTCTCCCTGGACAGACAAACGTGGGAAGGAAATCTAAATTACCCTAAATCAGCATCATCATACAGGATACCCAGTATCTTTGGTGAACCATTAAGATGGTCCGCTAAACCAAAAATATTTATTTGCGGTTCATGTATATCTATTTAATTATATCCCCAGGACTTTCAACCATTTAAATCCCACATATTTTCATACAAAAACACATGAGCACACAGATTTCAATCCTGGAAAAGTTGATTCGCTTCCCGTAAATCTCATCCCATCTTCGTCTTGGTTCAACTTGGACGTGGACCCGTGGTGACCCTCAGGCCCTCGCCACGCGGCCACGAGGCCATGAGGCCGGTGGGCATCTAGACGCCACCTGACCACGAGAAACCCAGGTGAAACCCGACCCTCTCCAACACCTCCAAATATGTGCCAAAGTAGTCGCTACCTACCTGGGCGTAATTACACTTCATTTAAACGGGGACATTATTAAAATTAAAAGAACAACACCAGCTCTTAGGAGCACTCGAGAATGTGATGATGTTGGCGCTAATTTGAACAAAATGTCTTCCTTATGTCTGGAAGGAGTAGCCTTCTTGGAGCGGTACCTCCCAGCTTGTCATCTCTAAGAAAAGAAACTTAGAGCGAAGGCTAATCGCTAGCGAGGTCAGCCGTTTAGACACGGCAGAACTACAGGGGGGGGGGGGGGTGCGTGTGTGTGGGCGGGGATGGAGGTACCTTTACATTATAATGTGAAAATTGTGGATCATATGACCCGACACGTGCCAATTACTCTCTCCCTCAAAATGTTTCATTATTCTAGACCAATCAATAAGGATCATCTAATGTACTCCATAGGTCAGGGGAGTAGGGAGCCTTTTATGGTCTCTCTCCCACCGAATAAAAGAAATATGGAGCCCCAAAACCTATTTGACTTTTGAAGATAACACAGTATATACGATTTTAATATATAGTTGTACTACATATAAAAAAAACAATAGCCTATAGTCTGTTGCATTTAATGAAATTTGTTGGATGGGACGTTTATTTTGGTTGACCAAATATTAAAACACTTTAATTTGTTATTTTAGTGACACAGTATCACCTTGATCTCCAAAATAAGAGGTGTTTAAAAATAGCCATTATTTTATTGAAAGATACAGGGAGCCTCTGCAGAGGGGTGGGGGAGCTCAGCACTACCATCAACCCAAAGGCCACTGTCGCCATTACAAGATCCTTCAACAGCTGTTACTAGTTCTAGTACGACCAGTACAGTGGTGACCACAACCAGTACGCTATGGACAACAATACCCAAACTTCAGCTTATCTTATGACAGCAACAAGTCAAAATTACAGTACTGAATATTAAATATTATTTCATGCATGTTTGATGTTATGCATTTGATGTGACACTCCTCACCCTCAGAGTAAACCACACCCCTTACTCCTCAGAGTAAACCACACCCCTTCACCCTCAGAGTAAACCACACCCCTTCATCCTCAGAGTAAACCACACCCCTTCACCCTCAGAGTAAACCACACCCCTTCACCCTCAGAGTAAACCACACCCCTTCACCCTCAGAGTAAACCACACCCCTTCATCCTCAGAGTAAACCACACCCCCTCACCCTCAGAGTAAACCACACCCCTTCATCCTCAGAGTAAACCACACCCCCTCACCCTCTGATTAAACCACACCCCCTCTGTGTAATCCACACCCCTCACCCTGAGTAAAGCACCCCCACCCTAAGTAAACCACACCCCTCTGAATAGACCACACCCATATCAAGTAAACCACACCCCTCTGAGTAAACCACACCTTTCTGAATAGACAACACCCATATCGAGTAAACCGCACCCCTCTGAATAGACCACACCCATAACGAGTAAACCACACCCCTCTGAATAGACCACACCCATATCGAGTAAACCACACCCCTCTGAATAGACCACACCCCTCTGAGTAAACCACACCCCTCTGAGTAAACCACACCCCTTTCCTCCGACCTTGGCCGTGGAGCACCGCCACATTGAGTTGGTCGTCAGAGTCCAAGGCCTTTAACTCCTCCAGGAGTCTCCGCGCCGTCTCCCGGTCCACCGCGTTTCGCATTTATCGCCACAGCAACCACTGACCCGTGTCGCTCCGAGACCACGTTCTGCCTCGCAGAAACCACTAAAGGTGGTGGGGGG
>NW_028177216.1:0-5053 GCF_964030765.1 Micromesistius poutassou
ATAGAATGAAAAGTCATAGGACGGAGAGCAGAAGGAGGGCGGAGCTAAGAGAGGGTGGACATGAGCGTGTGAATGAATGAGGGACCGAAAGATGAAACAGAGTGCCACGCAATACGCTGCGTGTGTGTGGTTCCAAGTGCGGAGACTTCAAACACGCTCTCACTCCTACTTATCACAGACATGTAATCGCCAAACGTGTGTGTGTTTTCCGAATATACATATGGAAGCGGTTAGACGGGGTGATTGCACGTACCATGCCTCCCGGTTTAACACGGTTCGGTCCTGGAAGTGCGTCCTAATAGGTCGACGGGGCTTCGTCCTAAAATGGAGGACATGGATATGTTTTACCTCCAAGTGTGTGGAAAAAAAACACTGAAAATATCATTAAAAGAAAAAAACATTTGGAATGAATGGCAAAGGAAGACGGAAAGAGAGGGTGGGGCAGGGGGGCGTTCTATTTTGGGGTTCCTATTAACAGGTCCTACTGGAACAGCAATTAATAATCTAGTTCAGTATTTAACATGGGACCCGCACCCCAGAGAGGACTTTTTAGCTGGCTTTGATGCCGAAAGAGCCCTCCTCCCCCCCCTCCCCCTTCCCCATCCCCATCCCAAACTCCCCCCCCAGACTCTCTCCTTAAGGGCCTCCCCTGGTGTTATTTATGTTTTGCTTGTGTGTCTCTGTGTTTATGTGTTTGTGTGTGTGTGTGTGTGTTTGTGTGTGTGTGTGTGTGTGTGTTTGTGTGGGTATGTGTGTGTGTGCGTTTATGTGTGTGCGTGTGTGTATGTGTATGTGTGTATGTGGGTGTGGGTGTGGGTGTGTATGTATTTGCTTCTCTAGTTAAGCTAGGAAATGGAGCAGATCTGCTATTCCCAAAACTTGAGAGCGATTTTCTAGCAGCAGCACACGGCCCTCGTTAAGGAAAATGGGGGGGTGGGGGGCGGTGGGAATCCCCCCCAGGCTTTTTGAACTCATGTAAATCTATTTATTTCGAGGAGAAGGAGGAGGGAGCTGGAGAGGTGGGGAGGTCTTTACTCTGGGTCTCACTCAGATGTCTTCAACATCCAAAACAAAAGCACTAAAAAACCGCCAACGCAACACTTCCTATAGTCCGCCATTAACTGATTCATTGATTCATACTTTGTTCTTTGTACTTTTATTTATTTATTTGCTTTTAAAAAATGTGTCTCATCTCAAGTCAAAACGGCTACACTGAATAGAAATCTGCTCAAAAGATTGTAGGCCAACCTCTTAAGAAACTCTTTGAATCACTGGACCATATAACTATATTATGGCTGGCCATCCACATTGTCTCTGACCTCAACCACGACCTGATCAAAGAGTGGGAATTGTTTCCAACAAACATAATTGGAAAGGGTTAGTTTGAAGCACCCTATTGTGCATCAGTCAATCCTAAGATTAAACATTGGAGTGTAATACTGGCTCAAATGTACATTAAAGGCCTTGCATATTGTCCCCTGTGTTTGAAATGGATTCTTCTTTTGGATGTTGAAAATGGAGATGCTGTGTTGGTGGAAAAATGTCAGACTTGGAGAGAATGGAAGTGTGGGTGTGCATATGTGGATGTGTGTTTTTATGTGTATGTGCATCTGTGTGTATGGGGGGGGGGTGCTGGTGAGTGAGTGTGTGTGTGTGTGTGTGTGTGTGTGTGTGTGTGTGTGTGTGTGTGTGTGTGTGTGTGTGTGTGTGTGTGTGTGTGTGTGTGTGTGTGCAGGTGCAGTTGCTGAGTAATGCAGGAGCCTGACTGAGCAAGCAGGTTATTGGACAGATGGTGTGGTGCTTTTAACAGCTCGCACCTCCTGTATGTGTGTGTGTGTGTGTGTGTGTGTGTGTGTGTGTGTGTGTGTGTGTGTGTGTGTGTGTGTGTGCGTGTGTGTGTGCGTGTGTGCGTGTGTGTGTGTGTGTGTGTGTGTGTGTGAAGTGTGTGTGAAGTGTGTGTCTCTCCTTTCTTTCTCTCTCCTCGTGTGCCTGTCTCCCCCTCACAAAATACACAATGTTGTGATTTCTCTTTCCTCTCTTTCTCTTTCGGTTCTCCGAATTGAAATGTCTACACAAGCATATTTACACACAACGCAAGGCAAGACAAGGCAACTTTATTTATATAGCACTTTTCATACACAAGGCAGACTCAAAGTGCTTCACATATAAACATTGTCATACAATAAAATAAAATAATAGATAAGTAAAAAAGTAAAAATAGATAGAAAATAGAATAGAAAATAGATAGAAAATAGACAGAAAAAAACAAAAAAGTATTTTAGAAAGTATGTATTTAAGATCAACAGTCTCTGATACCCACGCCATGCAATTTTCGTGACTTGGCCCGACCAAAAGTAACTTGGTCCTTATCCTGGGAGTCTGACCCAGACACACGTCATCTCTCCACGACCTGGTCCTTACTCCAACTCCTGACTCCAACTTGGTCCTTACTCTTTCACATTTGCGGGACTCCGACCCGACCTAAAGGAACTTGGTCCTTACCCACGTCGGGACTCCGACCTGACCTAAAGGAACTTGGTCCTTACCCACGTCGGGACTCCGACCTGACCTAAAGGAACTTGGTCCTTACCCACGTCGGGACTCTCTGGGGTCTCTCTGGTATCAGATCATGTATCTCTCTGGTAAAAATAGGCAAAGTTAGTAATAAAATAAAATAGATAGAAAATAAAGGCAAAGTTAAAAAAAGCATTGTAGATTTAAGATTTAGCATAAAGCTAAAGCAAACATAAAAGTCTTCAGTCTTGTTTTAAAAGCTGTCAGAGTTGGGGCAGAGTTGGTCTTAAATCCTCAGGGAGTTTATTCCAGCTATTTGTTGCATAGTAACTAAATCCTGCTTCCCCATGTTTCGTATTGACTCTGGGGATAATTAACAGATTGGTCTCAGAAGATCTTAGTGGCCTAGAAGGCTTATGTAGTGGAAGCATATCAGTTAAATATTTTGGTAGTAAACCATGTAGGGATTTAAAGGTTAGCAACATGATTTTAAAATCAATTCTCTGACATACAGGGAGCCAGTGTAACGATTTAAGAATTGGTGTAATATGTTCAAAATCTTTTGGTCTTTGTTAAAACTCTAGTAGCAGCATTCTGAACAAGCTGTAGTTGCCTTAGAGGTTTTTTTGGGAGACCTGTAAGGAGACCATTGCAGTAATCAAGCTTGCTAGTGATAAAGGCATGTACAAGTTTTTGTAAATCTTCGATAGACATGAGCCCTCTAAGTCTTGCTACGTTTTTAAGGTGATAATATGCAGATTTTGTAACTGATTTGATGTGACAGTCGAAATATAAATCTGAATCCATGATAACCCCTAGATTTCTGGCTTTGATAGAGGTTTTCAGGGACAGAGAGTGAAGGTGTTGGGTTACTTTAAGCCTTTCGGTTTTAGCACCAAATACAATTATCTTCTTATGTGCCGAAATTTCGGCACATCCAGTCTTTGACTTGCTCAATGCACTGGCACAACAGATCTATGGGCTGATAGTCATTTGGTGATAGCGATACATAGATTTGCGTGTCATCACCATAGCAATGATGGTCAATATTGTTATTTTGCATGATTTTCCCTAGTGGGAGCATGTAGATGTTGAATAGAGAGGGTCCTAAGATCGAACCTTGTGGGACTCCACATGTCACGTTTGTTGATTCTGAAACAAAGTTGCCAATGGAAACAAAGTAGTTCCTATTTTGTAGGTAGGACCTAAACCAATTTAAGACTGTGCCTGAAAGCCCCACCCAGTTTTCTAATATGTCCAAAAGTATTGGATGGTCTACAGTGTCAAATGCAGCACTGAGGTCTAGTAGCATTAGTATTGAGATTTTGCCAGACACACACACACACACACACACACACACACACACACACACACACACACACACACACACACACACACACACACACACACACACACACACATACACACACACAGAAACCATCTTCATTATGAGAAATACTTGTTTTGTTTCAAGCATCTGAATGCCATTATACATAGTGCATTCTGTCACATGCCAACACTCTCACCATAAACACACACACACGCACACACACACACACACACACACACACACACACACACACACACACACACACACACACACACACACACACACACACACAGATGCTCTCGCCCACATACTACTGCTAAAGGCCAGCAGCTCCACCATGGCTCACTAAGGCAGTTCTAAGGATGCATTCCTGTAATGATATGAATCATGTGCATTGAGCCAATTAAACACACTTCCCACCCTCTATGTCCTTCTCCCGTCCATATCCTGCCTTTAAACTCACACGCAGTACACTCATGCACAAACACACACATATACACACACACACACATCAACATGCATGACACATAGAGCCAACGTACTTAATGCACAACAGTGTTCAAATGTGCACAGACACGCAAGCATACGGTCATGGAGATATAAACGTTGATGCACATCTGTCATCTTTATAAACTCACACACACACACACACACACACACACACACACAACCCCAAATACATCCTACAAACACACACACACACAACCACTCTCATTTATACATGCACGCACAACCACACGCAGATAAACGTAACCACACACACGACCACACAACCGCTCGCAACAAATAAAACCACACCCACTCACCAACACACACAACCACTCCCCCCTCCACCACACACATACACAACCACACAACCACTTCACCGACTCATCTACACACTCTCTCACACACACACACACACACACACACACACACACATGTACACACAGCCACACACAGAAACAGACTAACAGGCGTGGGTTGGCACACCACCAACTGCAGCCTTCCATAAATGCCATGCGATGCCAGGGATGCCATCTGTTGCCATCTTAAGATAGCTCTTCTCACCTATGCGGGCGAGATGACACTTCTCTAGGAGCCATTCTGCTGCAGCTTGGATACACATATGGCCGAGGCCCATTGAGGATAAAAACACACAGCACAATATGGCCCAGAACTTGGACGACTCTGAGACAACATTCACACTTAATAACCATGCATTTCTTT
>NW_028177215.1:0-5000 GCF_964030765.1 Micromesistius poutassou
AGAGGAGGAGTGAGAGGAGGAGTGAGAGGAGGAGAGAGAGGAGGAGTGAGAGGAGAGAGAGGAGGAGTGAGAGAGGAGGAGAGAGGAGGAGAGAGAGGAGGAGTGAGGAGAGAGGAGAGAGGAGGGGTGAGAGGAGAGAGAGGAGGAGTGAGAGGAGGAGAGAGAGGAGGAGTGAGAGGAGAGAGAGGAGGAG
Organism: Micromesistius poutassou; assembly: GCF_964030765.1. Taxonomy (NCBI): domain Eukaryota; kingdom Metazoa; phylum Chordata; class Actinopteri; order Gadiformes; family Gadidae; genus Micromesistius; species Micromesistius poutassou. Next base: position 194 of record NW_028177215.1, read on the forward strand.
TGAGAGAGGAGGAGAGAGGAGGAGAGAGAGGAGGAGTGAGAGGAGGAGTGAGAGGAGGAGTGAGAGGAGTGAGGAGAGAGAGGAGGAGAGAGAGGAGTGAGAGGAGGAGTGAGAGGAGTGAGAGGAGGAGGAGAGAGGAGGAGAGAGAGGAGTGAGAGGAGGAGTGAGAGGAGTGAGAGGAGGAGAGAGAGGAGGAGAGAGGAGGAGAGAGAGGAGGAGTGAGAGAGGAGTGAGAGGAGGAGTGAGAGGAGTGAGGAGAGAGAGGAGGAGAGAGAGGAGGAGAGAGAAGAGGAGTGAGAGGAGTGAGAGAGGAGTGAGAGGAGGAGTGAGAGGAGGAGTGAGAGGAGGAGTGAGAGGAGGAGAAGAGGAGAGTGAGAGGAGGAGAGAGGAGGAGTGAGAGAAGGAGAGAGAGGAGGAGTGAGAGGAGGAGAGAGGAGGAGTGAGAGGAGGAAGAGAGGAGGAGTGAGAGGAGGAGAGAGGAGGAGTGAGAGAAGGAGAGAGAGGAGGAGTGAGAGGAGGAGAGAGTGGAACGGAGGTGAGATGGTCTGAGCTGGTCACGCATCAGGAGTGACCGGTTGTAGACAAAGTGGAACTTTGGACCTCACATTCACCCGTTCATGCACACATTCACACAGCGACGGCCGAGTCGACCCCTCAGGGCCACAGCCGGCGGGTCGGGAGCAGTCAGGGTGAGGGCGTTCTCGCTCAGGGACACCTCCACACTCACAGCTAGGAGGAGGAGCCGGGGATCGAACCAGCGACCTTGCGGTGACCAGCCGACCCGCTCTGCCTCCTGAGCCGCGGTCGTCTCAACACACCTTTCCCCTTCCACTTGATCTTGGAGACGGACTGGCTGAAGTCCACGTGGATGCGGCGGTCGTCTATCAGCACGTTGTCCATCTTGAAGAACGCCTTCTCACAGTCCTCCTCCTGAGGAACGCACAACCAGCGTCAGACCTACTGGTCCTACTGGTCCTACTGGGACCACCACACAACCAGCGTCAGACCTACTGGTCCTACTGGTCCTACTGGGACCACCACACAACCAGCGTCAGACCTACTGGTCCTACTGGTCCTACTGGGACCACCACACAACCAGCGTCAGACCTACTGGTCCTACTGGTCCTACTGGGACCACCACACAACCAGCGTCAGACCTACTGGTCCTACTGGTCCTACTGGGACCACCACACAACCAGCGTCAGACCTACTGGTCCTACTGGTCCTACTGGGACCACCACACCGTCAGACCTACTGGTCCTACTAACCTACTACGAACTAGTCCTACTAACTAGTCCTACTGAACCCTAAACACGTCCACCACACCGTCAGACCTACTGGTCCTACTAACCAGTCCTAACTAGTCCTACTGGAACCAAAGGGGACGGGGTGTTTGAGATCGCTAACCATCTCATGTGTCGTCTCACCAGACTCACCTTCTCAAACTCGATGAAGGCGTAGCAGAGGGACTCTCCCGTCTTCCAGTCTCTGATGATCTCACAGCTGCAAACAGCACATCGAGTGTTACCAGTCATTGTACACCACGTCAGTGGATCTAAAAGGGATAGCTTCAGATACACTGGACTTAAGTGCATACGTCTTGTGTACGGATCCTACAGTCAGAACGTATAAGAGGCTGAGACACTATGTAGTGTGTAGGGTGTAGTTTACAGTGTCTATAGTATAAAGGGTTTAGTGTGCAGTGTGTAGTGGACAGTGTGTAGTGTGTAGTGTATATAGGGTGCAGTGGACAGTGTGTAGTGTATATAGTGTGTAGCGGACAGTGTGTAGTCTATACAGGGTGCAGTGGACAGTGTGTAGTGTATATAGTGTGTAGCGGACAGTGTGTAGTCTATACAGGGTGCAGTGGACAGTGTGTAGTGTATATAGTGTGTAGCGGACAGTGTGTAGTCTATACAGGGTGCAGTGGACAGTGTGTAGTGTATATAGTGTGTAGTGGACAGTGTGTAGTCTATACAGGGTGCAGTGGACAGTGTGTAGTCTATATAGTGTGCAGTGGACAGTGCATTGTGTCTATGCAGTGTACAGTGTGTATTCTATACAGTGTACAGTGTGTAGTCTATACAGTGTGTAGTGTGTAGTCTATACAGGGTGCAGTGTGCAGTGTGTAGTCTATACAGGGTGCAGTGGACAGTGTGTGTAGTGTGTAGTCTATACAGGGTGCAGTGGACAGTGTGTGCAGTGGACAGTGTGTAGTCTATATAGTGTGCAGTGGACAGTGTGTAGTGTGCGCAGTGGACAGTGTGTAGTGTGCGCAGTGGACAGTGTGTAGTGTATATAGGGTGCAGTGGACAGTGTGTAGTGTGTGCAGTGGACAGTGTATATAGGGTGCAGTGTGCAGTGTGTATGCAGTGTACCACTGGATGGCTCCAAAGCGTGAGAAGATGATGTCCAGGTCTTCGTCGGTGGTCACGGGGTTCAGCTTACACACAAACAGAACGTTCTCAGGGGGCTTCACCTCAGCATCTGGGAGGTCCCCCACCTGCACACACACACACACACACACACACACACACACACACACACACACACACACACACACACACACACACACACACACACACACGAGGAGGAGTTGGGTCAGGAGGAGTTGTGAGAACGTGTTTGAGGAGGAGGTGAGAGGAGGAGGAGGTGTGAGGGGGAGGAGGTGTGAGGGGGAGGAGGTGTGAGGGGGAGGTACCATCTCCAGCAGGATGGCCTGGGTCTTGGCCTCCTTCTCCTTCAGCAGCTCGTCCAGCTCCTCGGCCGCCCGCCCCTCGTTGTCATCGATGGCCTCGTCCGCCCCGATGCGCCCGCTCTGCGCGCGCACACGCACACACACACACACACACACACACACACACACACACACACACACACACACACACACACACACACACACACACACACAATATTGGTTCTCTGGTTTTGCTGTGGTCTTCATCGGTTGTCGTGGTGATGCTGAGGCTGGTTGTCGTGGTGATGCTGAGGCTGGTTGCCGTGGTGATGCTGAGGCTGGTTGCCGTGGTGACCTACATCCAGCTGCTCCTTGGTGGGCTCGGGGGAGCGGTCGGGGACGGGGAGGTCTGGGGGGTCGTCGAAGGGGTCCTCCAGCACCACCGTGTGGTTGATCCTGCAACGACATCACCCCCTCATCACTGAACCCTCATCCTCTCATCACTGAACCCTCACCCTCTCATCACTCAACCCTCTCATCACTGAACCCTCACCCCCTCATCACTCAACCCTCACCCTCTCCACTCAACCCTCACCCCCTCATCACTGAACCATCACCCTATCATCACTGAACCATCACCCTCTCATCACTGAACCCTCACCCCCTCATCACTCAACCCTCACCCTCTCATCACTGAACCCTCACCCCCTCATCACTCAACCCTCACCCTCTCATCACTGAACCGCGCTCCGCCCCGCGGGCCTCACCTGATGTCCTGGAAGGGCAGGAAGTCTTTGTCCACGAAGGTCTCGTTGATCTTGGCCAGGACGTCCAGGCCCTCGCTCACCTCCCCGAACACCGTGTGGACGCCGTCCAGGTAGTCCAGGCCGTCCGCCGTCGTGATCAGGAACTGGGGGGGGGGGGGGGGGGGGGGGGGGGGGGGGCACGGCGCTTTAGTCCTACATACTGGGAACCACTTCTGGAGACAGCACTGGGACCAGTGGAGAGGAGGCCTACCTGAGGTACCAGTGGAGAGGAGGCCTACCTGAGGTTAACAGTGTAGTGGAGGCCTACCTGAGGTACCAGTGTAGTGGAGGCCTACCTGAGGTAACAGTGTAGTGGAGGCCTACCTGAGTACCAGTGTAGTGGAGGCCTACCTGAGGTACCAGTGTAGTGGAGGCCTACCTGAGGTACCAGTGGGACCAGTGTAGAGGAGGCCTACCTGAGATCCATGCTGGTTGTTTCCGTTGTTCACCATGGAGACCATCCCCTTCTTCCTGTGTTTGATGCGCGGGACCTTCTCCACGTCGAAGAAGCGCGCCTGGTCTCCGTACAGCTTACTGCGGGGCCAGCGGACGGACGAGGGACATCATCATCAGGGTGTTTCAACAACATCATCACGTAGGACCTCTTACCCCCGGACTACAGCCAGGGCTGGTTCACTGTCGTCTCCCTGCATCAAATGGTTGAAAGAGTACCAACTTCTCCTACTATATTACTACTACTGACACAATACTACTACTAGTACTAGTACTAGTACTACTACTTCCCACTAACTGGTGCCTTACTACAGGCTGACGTGACACACTGAGTCAACTATTTATTTACCCAGAGAGCGACCCTACTCATTGTCTACAATACCACGTTGTATATTAAACCGTTTCATTCATTCATCACACGATGAACAACCGGCAGACTAGACCAGCGACGACACACAAACTAGCGACCGTGCTTAGCGGGATGCTAAGAGGTAGCCATGGTGACAAGGACGCTGGGCCGTAGCCATGGTGACGAGGAGGCTGACCTGAAGACGGAGTCCCCGCCTCGCCCCGACCCCGTTGGGTCTCCGGTCTGCACCATGAAGTCCCTCTAGTGGCGGAGAGGAGGAGTTAACAGGCGCTCATACTACCACACACACACACACACACACACACACACACACACACACACACACACACACACACACACACACACACACACACACACACACACACACACACACACACACACACACACACACACGGATGTGTATTGTTACACGCGATGAACGCGATGTGAACACGGTACAGCGGGTGGGATGGGTTTACCTGCACATTGTGGAACAGACAGTAGTTGTAGTATTTTATTTTG
>NW_028177215.1:10000-14671 GCF_964030765.1 Micromesistius poutassou
AGGCTGTCAGTTAGAGGCTAGCGCTAATAGGCTGTCAGTTAGAGGCTAACGTTAAGAGGCTGTCAGTTAGAGGCTAACGTTAAGAGGCTGTCAGTTAGAGGCTGTCAGTTAGAGGCTAGCGCTAATAGGCTGTCAGTTAGAGGCTAACGTTAAGAGGCTGTCAGTTAGAGGCTAACGTTAAGAGGCTGTCAGTTAGAGGCTAACGTTAAGAGGCTGTCAGTTAGAGGCTAACGTTAAGAGGCTGTCAGTAGAGGCTGTCAGTAGAGGCTGTCAGTTAGAGGCTAACGTTAAGAGGCTGTCAGTAGAGGCTGTCAGTTAGAGGCTGTCAGTAGAGGCTGTCAGTTAGAGGCTGTCAGTAGAGGCTGTCAGTTGGTCTGGCGGTGAGGAGGCTGAACGGCTGCTGACGCTGTCCCGTGACGCGTGTGTGTGTGTGTGTGTGTGTGTGTGTGTGTGTGTGTGTGTGTGTGTGTGTGTGTGTGTGTGTGTGTGTGTGTGTGTGTGTGTGTGTGTGTGTGTGTGTGTGTGTCCCGTGACGTGTGTGTGTGTGTGTGTCTGTCCTGTCCCGTGACGTGTGTGTGTGTGTGTGTGTGTGTCTGTCCTGTCCCGTGACGTGTGTGTGTGTGTGTGTGTGTGTGTGTGTGTGTGTGTCTGTCCTGTCCTGTGACGTGTGTGTGTGTGTGTGTGTGTGTGTGTCTGTCCCGTGACGTGTGTGTGTGTGTGTGTGTGTGTGTGTGTGTGTGTGTGTGTGTGTGTGTCTGTCCCGTGACGTGTTTGTGTGTGTGTGTGTGTGTGTGTCTGTCCCGTGACGTGTGTGTGTGTGTGTGTGTGTGTGTGTGTGTGTGTGTGTGTGTGTGTGTGTGTGTGTGTGTGTGTGTGTGTGTGTGTGTGTGTGTGTGTGTGTGTGTGTGTGTGTGTGTGTGGTCTCAGTGGACTCCGGTGACGACCCCCTGGTGTCCCGCCCGCCGCCCGCCCAGCAGGAGTACGCCGCCCCGGGACGCCTCCCCGAGGTGCCGCTCCGCATGGCCCGCAGGGAGCAGGAGGAGGAGGAGCAGGAGGAGGAGGCCCTGGACCGGGCCGGGGCCCAGTCCTCCTACTCTGTGAGTCGGGGGGGGAACGGGGCGGACGTGGCGCTGCCGTTATGGTGGTAGTAGCACGGTGTAGCTAACGTTTTGGGTGCTAACGTGATGATGATGACGCTCACATGAGGATGCTAACATTATTGTGGTTAGCACGGTGCTAACATCATGATGCTAACACGGTGCGACGTAACGCGGCGGTAAGACGACGACGCTAGGATAGCGCCAACGCGATAATGCTGAACATGCTGCTAGCATTGTGCTAACGTTGTTGTGGTAGCGTGGTGCAAATGTCTCTCCTACACCAGGCGTTGTGTGTGTGTGTGGGTGCAGCTAGCGTGATGCTAACATGATGCTAACAGGCTCCTCCCCCCCAGGCGGTGTGTGTGTGGGTGCAGCTAGCGTGATGCTAACATGATGCTAACAGGCTCCTCCCCCTCCCAGGCAGTGTGTGTGTGGGTGCAGCTAGCATGATGCTAACAGGCTCCTCCCCCTCCCAGGCGGTGTGTGTGTGGGTGATGCTAACATGATGCTAACAGGCTCCTCCCCCTCCCAGGCGGTGTGTGTGTGTGTGGGTGCAGCTAGCGTGATGCTAACATGATGCTAACAGGCTCCTCCCCCTCCCAGGCGGTGTGTGTGGGTGCAGCTAGCGTGATGCTAACATGATGCTAACAGGCTCCTCCCCCTCCCAGGCAGTGTGTGTGTGGGTGCAGCTAGCATGATGCTAACAGGCTCCTCCCCCTCCCAGGCGGTGTGTGTGTGGGTGCAGCTAGCGTGATGCTAGCGTGATGCTAACAGGCTCCTCCCCCCTCCCAGGCGGTGTGTGTGTGTGGGTGCAGCTAGCGTGATGCTAACGTGATGCTAACAGGCTCCTCCCCCTCCCAGGCAGTGTGTGTGTGGGTGCAGCTAGCATGATGCTAACAGGCTCCTCCCCCTCCCAGGCGGTGTGTGTGTGGGTGCAGCTAGCGTGATGCTAACAGGCTCCTCCCCCTCCCAGGCGGTGTGTGTGTGGGTGCAGCTAGCGTGATGCTAACAGGCTCCTCCCCCTCCCAGGCGGTGTGTGTGTGGGTGCAGCTAGCGTGATGCTAACAGGCTCCTCCCCCTCCCAGGCGGTGTGTGTGTGGGTGCAGCTAGCGTGATGCTAACAGGCTCCTCCCCCTCCCAGGCGGTGTGTGTGTGGGTGCAGCTAGCGTGATGCTAACGTGATGCTAACAGGCTCCTCCCCCTCCCAGGCGGTGTGTGTGTGGGTGCAGCTAGCGTGATGCTAACAGGCTCCTCCCCCTCCCAGGCGGTGTGTGTGTGGGTGCAGCTAGCGTGATGCTAACGTGATGCTAACAGGCTCCTCCCCCTCCCAGGCGGTGTGTGTGTGGGTGCAGCTAGCGTGATGCTAACAGGCTCCTCCCCCTCCCAGGCGGTGTGTGTGTGGGTGCAGCTAGCGTGATGCTAACAGGCTCCTCCCCCTCCCAGGCGGTGTGTGTGTGGGTGCAGCTAGCGTGATGCTAACAGGCTCCTCCCCCTCCCAGGCGGTGTGTGTGTGGGTGCAGCTAGCGTGATGCTAACAGGCTCCTCCCCCTCCCAGGCGGTGTGTGTGTGGGTGCAGCTAGCGTGATGCTAACAGGCTCCTCCCCCTCCCAGGCGGTGTGTGTGTGGGTGCAGCTAGCGTGATGCTAACAGGCTCCTCCCCCTCCCAGGCGGTGTGTGTGTGGGTGCAGCTAGCGTGATGCTAACAGGCTCCTCCCCCTCCCAGGCGGTGTGTGTGTGGGTGCAGCTAGCGTGATGCTAACAGGCTCCTCCCCCTCCCAGGCGGTGTGTGTGTGGGTGCAGCTAGCGTGATGCTAACAGGCTCCTCCCCTCCCAGGCGGTGTGTGTGTGGGTGCAGCTAGCGTGATGCTAACAGGCTCCTCCCCCTCCCAGGCGGTGTGTGTGTGGGTGCAGCTAGCATGATGCTAACAGGCTCCTCCCCCTCCCAGGCGGTGTGTGTGTGGGTGCAGCTAGCGTGATGCTAACAGGCTCCTCCCCCTCCCAGGCGGTGTGTGTGTGGGTGCAGCTAGCGTGATGCTAAACAGGCTCCTCCCCCTCCCAGGCGGTGTGTGTGTGGGTGCAGCTAGCGTGATGCTAACAGGCTCCTCCCCCTCCCAGGCGGTGTGTGTGTGGGTGCAGCTAGCGTGATGCTAACAGGCTCCTCCCCCTCCCAGGCGGTGTGTGTGTGGGTGCAGCAGGCCCGGGAGCGCGTGCGGCGGTTCTGCTCCGAGTCCCTGCCGCTCTTCTTCCTGGTCATGTGGGTGGTGGTGATCGGAGTGGTGGGCTCCGCCGTCATCGTCAAGATCCTCGACCTCTTCTTCCCCACCTGCGAACACAGGTGAGCGACGGGGCCAATCACACGGCCCGTCCAATCACAGGAGCGGGATCATCGCAGCGCGTCATCACAGGATGACCCATTTGTCCGTTGTTCATCAACGCAGCGCTGCTGCGGCGTAGGGTTAGAGATACTCTGACCGTACGGCAGTAAGGCAGTTCAGTTAGTGACGGGTTAACCTAGTGATGGTAAGTGTGTACGGGGAAACGGGTTAACCTAGTGATGGTTAGTGTGTACGGGGAAACAGGTTAACCTAGTGATGGTTAGTGTGTACGGGGAAACAGGTTAACCTAGTGATGGTTAGTGTGTACGGGGAAACGGGTTAACCTAGTGATGGTTAGTGTGTACGGGGAAACAGGTTAACCTAGTGATGGTTAGTGTATATGGGGAATGGGTTAACCTAGTGATGGTTAGTGTGTACGGGGAACGGGTTAACCTAGTGATGGTAAGTGTGTACGGGGAAACGGGTTAACCTAGTGATGGTTAGTGTATACGCGGAAACGTGTTAACCTAGTGATGGTTAGTGTGTACGGGGAACGGGTTAACCTAGTGATGGTTAGTGTATACGCGGAAACGTGTTAACCTAGTGATGGTTAGTGTGTACGGGGAACGGGTTTAACCTAGTGATGGTTAGTGTGTACGGGGAACGGGTTAACCTAGTGATGGTTAGTGTATATGGGGAATGGGTTAACCTAGTGATGGTTAGTGTGTACGGGGAACGGGTTAACCTAGTGATGGTAAGTGTGTACGGGGAAACGGGTTAACCTAGTGATGGTTAGTGTATACGCGGAAACGGGTTAACCTAGTGATGGTTAGTGTGTACGGGGAACGGGTTAACCTAGTGATGGTTAGTGTATACGCGGAAACGTGTTAACCTAGTGATGGTTAGTGTGTACGGGGAACGGGTTAACCTAGTGATGGTTAGTGTATACGCGGAAACGTGTTAACCTAGTGATGGTTAGTGTGTACGGGGAACGGGTTAACCTAGTGATGGTTAGTGTGTACGGGGAACGGGTTAACCTAGTGATGGTTAGTGTATATGGGGAATGGGTTAACCTAGTGATGGTTAGTGTGTACGGGGAACGGGTTAACCTAGTGATGGTAAGTGTGTACGGGGAAACGGGTTAACCTAGTGATGGTTAGTGTATACGCGGAAACGTGTTAACCTAGTGATGGTTAGTGTGTACGGGGAACGGGTTAACCTAGTGATGGTTAGTGTATACGCGGAACGTGTTAACC
>NW_028177214.1:5000-17850 GCF_964030765.1 Micromesistius poutassou
TTCACTGCAGCCCCGCATGACACATATATACGGTACAGCTGGGAAACAGATGTGCTTTTTATGTTCTCTTAAAACAGTCAGAGAGCTGTTTGCGTGGGTCACACACCACAGAAGAGATGGTTCCTTCCTTTATGGCAGATTGTTTCCATTGCCTGTAGAAGAGGCCAGACAATGGCCAGAAGATAAGAGCATGGGGTTCACCAGGGAGGACTGCATGCAGTAAGCCCGCCCGCCCAAAGGGTGCGCTATGACATCCGTGGTTCCCTGAAGCAAAGGGTTTTAGGAGGCCTACATTTTTATCAAATATTTGTTATACAATTACAACTCAAGTATAGTGGTTCATAGGATCATGTAGTCCAACTAACTTGTGTCTGTCTGTTCATGTTTGGACAGACTGTAGGGCTACCTCATTCTCAGTTTTTTCAGCTTTTGGCCCGCCTATATCAGATACACCGATGTGATTGGTTAATGTTCTGGGTTTGGGCAATTGGGGAGTGAGTATATTGCTTGTTCCCAGAGTGACTCGCTGAGCAAATTCAAATTGTGCTCTCGCGAGAACTCTGGATTTCCATGGTAATTGAGTAGTGCAATATTGGAGATTGTTGATATTACTTGGCTAGACTTCAGTCAAGTCAACATAAGTGCTAATTTGCAGCCATGCTACAAATACAGAACAAAGATGAAAATCAAGTTCAAAATGTAACTTTTAGTAGTTTAATCTTTCCAGGGTAGCCACCTTTTATGCTGATAAAGGGAAAAGCATTTCAGAATTATTGATAGTATAGTCAGTGTAGCCATCCAAAAGCAACAGCAGGAGCAAGAACAACAATAAGTGTTTAAACATTTAACACCATTTAAACATTAAGGTCTCAGATTCAGGTCTTTGCCCCATAAGGACAATTGGGGGCAGTTGGAGGGAAACCGCTGAAGTATTTTCTCTTGCCTGGGGGTATCCATCCTCGGATTGGACAATACAGGTAGATAGGAGGGGCTTTCTCCCTGGCTGTGGCCTCTGAAGTCGCTGGATGCTGGGCGGCATACATGAATACACATCTCCACAGGGTCACATTCTGAGGCCATAACGGTTCGCTGGGGTCAAAACGTTGATGTTCTTTTCAACAACTGTCCAACGTCGTATCAGAAACTTTAAATGGCCCTTTGCTCAGGTATATGTCCTGATAAAAAAAGGACGCAACTCCAATGTCGTATCAGATATTTGTATGTATGTCCATGTAGGGACCCATGTGCCCCCTTAAAAGTGTGCTGATACTTTGCTGATGCGCTGCAAAATAAACAACTTTTTGTGCTTGATGCCAGTTTAATCCATGTTTTTTTATGTCCATGGTGTGAGCGCAGAAATACAAACATGGTGGTCACAAAATGCAAAATGTGCATTGAAAAATGTGTCAAGGAAGAAGGCAGATAAAGCCCATGGTTGTGCAAATAGCACACCTGTGTCTGATGTGGATGATTATGTTTCATAGGCTAACAGCTGCTAATGCTTTGGTGTTGAGTGGTTGCAGGGCCACTATATAAAGAGATAGCAGAGGAACAGTGCAACAGTGCTGTAGGTCTGGTTTGGCCCCAACCAAACTTTCTGGGAAATACTTTGAATAGAGTGTGCTGCTTATACTGTATCACCATGGCTGTTGGGTGCATTCTCAGGTAGAGTTGTCATTGTATATTTTGGCTATTCTCTGAAGTTATCGGTGTAACTGAATAACAATTTTTCTTGTATTGCAGAGTGTCTTGGATTTGTTTGTTGCTGATTGGTGGCAGTCTTCCTTTCCCATCACTAAGGGGTATCATTACACATGTAACCCTGTTTTTACTAGTTTGATTCTCACTTTCACTTACTACGTCAATTTTTTTTTTTTTTGTCTTAGGGTACAAATATACCTCCAATACTAACATTGGGGGTGCTAAAGATGACAAGCTAAAACCTTCTCAAACTCTAATGATTGATGCATATGGCCTAGCAAAAGGATATTCAGACCGAAGCAACAAAGTCCCACTAGCTGCAGTTCCAATGACCGGAGACGCTCTCGCATCTACCTACCTTGTCCAATCCAAGAGTGGATATGTTAGCGGCAGTCAGGTGTACTCCAGGAAGAAATACTTCAGTGGTTACCCGCCACCACCCCCATTTGTCCTTATGGCGCTGAGACCTGACTCTGAGCAAAACTAGGGCAAATGATGACCACTTGGCCAGCGATCGCAGTTTCTTTGTTCCTGCTGTTGCTTGTGGATGCCTACACTGACTATACCGTCAATAATTCTGAAATGCTTTTCCTTCTGCTTTCAACATAAAAGGTTGTGCCCTGAAAAGAATAAACTACTAAGTTAACTTGTTTTTGTTCAGTATTTGTAGCATGGCTGCAGACCTTGACTCAACTGTCAGTGACTCTATTCTACAAAAGCTGCATTACATCAAAATGCACTTTGTTGTCTTTAAAAGCCATTTAAAACTCTTAATAGTACTTATGATGGAAAAAGAGCTCTAGCACTATTGAATGTGTTTAATGAAATGCTAGCTGCATGGTTAGCCTTGTACTTGACTCAATGGACCAACTAAGCACGGGCACTATATATATCATTTTTATCTCCCTTTGTCCTGCGATGGTTATTCATTGCTGTCAGTTTTTACTATTTCCAAGCCTCATGTGTCCACAGACTTTGGCAGTCTGAAAGCACTGTCCCTCATTGGTAGAGTCCAACTAGGTTATAAAGCTTTAGTCTAAGTTTCCAAAGACACACGACTGCAAAGTATGGCCATACATCAAGTTGCCCATACTAGCAGTTTAAGCCAAGATGGACACTTGAAACACAATGCTTACTACCGAGTACCAAGTACTCAAACTGTAGCCTGTGATCCCAAGAGGTGCCACATGGTTTCTATAGTCAACCAAAACACATTTCATAATGGAAAAAAGTTGTTCAGCTCAAGAAATTGAGCTGAGTGTATCCTATATTACAAGTGCCTAAAGCAGGCTTTATGCCCAACTTCATTATCTTTAAGACATAAAATGTAAAGTCTAATGTTAGGTTGTCAACATTATACCAACTTTCAAACAAAACAATCACTATTACGTGAATACATTGAGTCTCTAACATTTAAAACATGTTTCATATAATATAAAATATGCTCATGACACTACAATATATATGAACTATGGCTAGTTAAAGCACTGCATAGATCAAGCTAGCGCCACACGTCACCATGCGCTCCATATGAATATACATCGCCACAGGGTCACATTCTGAGGCCATGGGGGATCGCTGGGGTCAAAAGGTCAATTTCCTTTTCAACAACTGTCCAATGTCTTATCTGAAACTTTAGATTACCCATGTGTTCATGCATATGAGGAAAAATGTTGATGCTTTTTGTGCTCAATGTCAGTTCAATCCATGTTTTTTTATGTCCATGGTGTGAGCGCAGAAATACAAACATGGTGGTCACTCTCCCAAAGACACAGCCATGTAAAAGACCATCAAACACAATAAGTGGATTCAAATGTTTGTTTCGCAGCATATCAACAAAGTATCAGCGTGACATGGACATGGAAATACACACAACTGATACAACATGGGAGTTTTGTCCATAGCAGTCAGCGATAATCTTTTATTCACTATGCTTTTAAGAGCCCGTTCTGCCAAGGGACTCAAAATGTGACAAACTGTAGTGTAGTGAGCTGAAGTATTTGAGCAGTATCAGATGTATCCTAAAAAGGCCAAAATATTTTTTATTATGTTGACACATGGAGAGATTTGCAACATATGTCAATGAAGAAGGCCGGTAAAGAACATTGTTTTGCAAATGACACACCTAATTCAGATTTTGATGATTATGTTGCAAAGGCTAACAGCTGTTAATGCTTTGGTGTTGAGTGGTTGCAGGGCCACTATATAAAGAGATAACAGAGGTACAATGCAACAGTTCTTTATGTCTGGTTTGGCCTCAACCAATCTGTCTGGGAACTACTTTGACTATAGTGTGCTGCTTCAACTGTAATAGCCATGGCTGTTGGGTGCATTCTCAGGTAGAGTTGGAATTGTAGCTTTTGGCTGTTCTCTGAAGTTATCAGTGTAACTGTGTTGTTGTAACCTTTATTTTTCCAGATAAAAACAATTAAGAACATTTTCTTATTTTCAATGTTGATCAACGTGTGAATAACATTCTTTCTTGTATTGCAGATTGTCTTGGATTTCTTTGTTGCTGATTGGTGGCAGTCTTCCTTTCCCATCAAAGAAGGGTAACATTACACATGGAACACCGTTTTTACTTGTTTGATTCTCACATTCACTTGGTGTTTTTTTTTTTTTTTTCTTAGGGTACAAATATACCAAATATCCATCCACTGACCATCCTGACATTATGGGTGAGGATAATAAGCTATCAAATTATCCAACTGGAATGTTGGATTTATATAGCCTAGTAAAAGGATATTCAGACCGGCGAGACAAAGTCCTACTAGATGCAGCTCCACATCAGGCACTGTTGAACCCAGAGGAAGGGGCCAGGAACCAGGGAGGTGGAGCTGTGGAGTTTGGACAAGAAAATGCCATGATTGAAGACCAGAAACTTGTCAGGCCACATACATTCCTTCTAAGACCTCCCTACCAGCATGATTACTCATTTGAGGAGCAGTGGGGCAGCAGAAAGCCGCAGTTCCCATCAGCTTATAAGCCTTCTACCTCTTCAAAACTGAGAAAAGCAGGCTCTGACCTGATCACACCTAATCCACATCAGTTGATGGCTGAAGATGCATTCAGTAGTGGTCCTAATTTGGTGTCTGAAGTGTCTAGAAGTGGTGGGTACTTTAATCCTACCCAGAACCTCAACTTCCAGGTTGGTAAACCAGAGGTTTCACAAATCTATGAGGACCAGCCAAGCACTTTGTCCTATGTTTCCTACATGACTGGAGGAGAGGCGCCGGTATTCTCTAGTAATTCAGGTAACTGGGCCCAGGCAGCTCCGACCATTAGCGCACAGACTCTGCAGGCTGATGCAGTATCTAGTACTGACACTAAAGGGGGTTACTCTAGTGCTTCACTGCACCTCGACCTCCCAGCTGGTGTACAAGAAAGTTCACAAAGCTATTCCCCTGACCTTGTCTATGAGGATGTTTTTCAATACCCAGCTGCTGAAAATGCACAGCTTCCTTCAGAAGAGGGTGTCCCCTCCAACGATGACACTGTGAATGTGGTCCAGCAAATCAGTTGGTCTTCTGATCGCTACATGACCAGAGAGAAGCCGGTTTTCTACAGTAATTCAGATTACGTTGCCCAGGCTGCTCCGGTTGAAACACCTGTCTATCCCAGCTATGTGGTTGATTTGACCTTAGACTCTACTTCAAGTAAAGCTGCTCCACAACCAGTCCTCTTCGAGCCACTAAAGAAGGCTCCTCAGCTGCCCAGCTCCCAGTTGCTTCAGAGGCAAAAGAATGTGAGGCACCAGTCTGCATCTACCTACATTGTCCAGTCCAAGGGTGGATACAGCCGAGGCAGGCAGGTGCTCTCCAGGAAAAAATACTTCAGCGGTTTCCCTCCAGCGCCCCCCCACATCCTTAAAGCACTGAAGCCTCAATCTGAGACCGTAAGGGGTAAATGGTGAATACTTAGCCATCAATAGGAGTTTGTTATCCATGCTGTTGCTTGTGGATGGCTACACTATCAGAAATTTTCCCTTTTGCTGCACAAGTTTGTAGAAAAAGAAGAATAAACTAAATGTTACTTTTTAACCTTGACTTGTCTTTGTTCAGTATTTGCAGCATGGCTGCAGACCTTGCCATTTGACTTGACTGTCAGCTTTTGTAGACTAGTGTCACTATCAAAATTCACACCTTATGTTGTTTTTAAAAGCCATTTAACTTTGTCTTTAAAATGCTCAAGCTGGCTCATGACAGCAGAAGAGCTACTTTAGCATTAAATTATGGGTTTAATAATAAAATCGATAGCCTTGTACCTACACCTATCAAATGGACCAACCAAAGACGGGTACTGTTTTTGGTCAATACTTCATTTATTCTGCTTGTTCACGTATGCATCTAGCGTGTCAGAAATAATTGTTTCCTATTCCAAGATGAGCAATCAATGATGGAAAATTAAGCTGTTCAAAGTTTGTCTTTGCCTCATTTAGAACGGTAATTTCTCGTAACAATAGCTGCTTTCACATATGGACGTACATCCGTCTGTTCTGCGTAGATTCTACGGAGGTGCTGTATATGTGAATGACCTATCCTGACGTTGGACCTCCTGAAAAAATACTACCCCAGAGGTAGTATGTTCTCCGTAGGAAATGCTAATTACCTTATGTGAATGAGCAGTAGGATGTCGGCATTTCACACCAGTTGAGTGGGCGTGTTGATGACGCTTCGGTCTACGTTTGCATGTCATTGAGTGGCACCCGCACCCTAATCAATAATTGCCT
This sequence comes from Micromesistius poutassou, assembly GCF_964030765.1. Taxonomy (NCBI): domain Eukaryota; kingdom Metazoa; phylum Chordata; class Actinopteri; order Gadiformes; family Gadidae; genus Micromesistius; species Micromesistius poutassou. Next base: position 11,431 of record NW_028177214.1, read on the forward strand.
TTTGTTCGCTGAATGGTTTAAAAAATATGGCAGTGGGTCTGCTTATAGGTTTGAATATGGTCGGAATGAAGCGGCCACCGATTATTGACAGGCTGTGTACTTTATTCTTAGTTTCACTAACTTTACAGTAGGGCCTACACGTTTGCACAGACACAACCGGACTCGTTCATTACTTCACTAAACTGACACACGCTACCGCTCGCTCTCCTCGCTCACACACACACACACACACACACACACAGAGCCATTCTCGCGCACACACATGCGCTACTCTCGTAACAATTATTATTGACAACAGTTAGCTGAACATTATAGGGTCCCGTCCTTCCACTCCACTTTCTCAGTTAAACACAGAAATCAACTACATTTGTCCCAGCAGTGGGCCCCCCCCCCCCCCCCCCCCCCCCGAAGTTGTTGACGGGGGGGGGGGGGGGGGGATTACGGGCTGGCGGAGTTGTTGGCGGGTGGGGGGGGGGGGTGTCCCAGTGTGTTTGTTAGATGTGAAAGGAAGCAAAAATAGGCGCTCTCTTCCTCCAGTAACGCAGTCGTTCGTGACGCCTTTCTTGTTCGTCGTTTCTTCTATTTGTCTGTAACTTATGCTCCAATCTTTCATCGATCGATGCAGATGTTGTGGATGCAACGGAATATATGCATCGCTGCAGCAACATTTAACATGATCGCGATGAGTTCTGCCCGTTTTGCCTGCGTGCTGTCTGCGGTCAAACCAAAACAAACCCAATCCCGCCTCTTGCGACCCTACATCATATGCCGCCCCTTGCAAGCCCGCCCCCCTTAAGCAGCCGGAGATTCTACTGACACCGATCTCCGCATATCGGGCATCAAGTGTGAATAAGTGTGAATGACCCTCACGGTCGAACCTCCTGCTTCACAAATGCGGAGAAAAGACGGAGGTCATATGTGAAAGCAGCTTATGTATGAATGTTCCCATGCCAAAGATATGGTAGATCAGCAGAGAAATGCGTAATAGAGTGAATGGGTGAGACGCAGTAATAGACAGGGTCTAATTGAATTTGGTCGATTTGATTTCCTGTATTCTGGTGCATTTTGGGGATGGCCAGTACCATTACTATTCATTCAGATTCAAAGCCTACATCCTGACTTGCAGGGCCTGGACAAGCTTACAAGCTTACCCATTGTTCTGATATTGAGACATCATCAATTTCCTATAGCATCCTTTTTTTCTGAGTCTCTTTCTGAGTCTTTTGTTCATATGCTACAGGCCGAATGACTAAATTAACTTAACTTACTTGCTCCTTTAAGTATAATATTGCTTGGGGAGTCCAATTCCTCCACTGAAATGGGTGGAAAAGGCTTTTACAACTCTCTGCTAGTTAGCGATCTATCTCTTCTCTGCATGTATATGTGTTGTGCGAATGCTGCTGAGGGAGGTAGCCTATTTGATTAGCTGAATTGTCCAATCATGTGGTGATAAAAAAAATATGAAAAAAACGCCATTGGCCTGGGGCGCACAAAATTGCGACCCAAGGTGGAATTTTCATGTGCCAATGAAAAGCTGTCTCTGCTTGATGAACAGCAAAAAGTTTGCGAGCTCACATAGACTTCATCGTGGCCAGAGCTACTGACATGAAGGAGGGCTTTATTTAGATTGACCAATAACAAGCCTAGTCCAAAGAATTGACGTTCAGACGCATTTAAATGGTTGGCAGGCTATGTATTTTTGTTGATTTATTTCATATTTTTAATGGTTTATTCATCATAGTTCATCATAGTTAGATATATTTGAGTGAATATTTCACGGAGGGGTGGCGTCTTAGTGCCCTCTATTGACCCACCGCCACTGGAGAAATGCTTGATTGGTTTGGCATGTGGATCTGCCTGCCATCCAGAGGGTGCACATGGTTGCTCCCCCCCCCCCCCCCCTACTGTCTTTAGTCTGCCATTTAATCACCATGGCAACTGTTCGTGCCGCACAAGCTCCTGCCGCAGTCTTCCACCTCAAGAATATTGTAGTTATTTTTGCCTTTGTAGCTCGACATTTAAAAAATCACCTATTTTAATTGTAATATTCAGGGGAATACCTTGTCTAGGCCCAGTTATAAATCGAATTATAGGACACAAGATATATGTATATACCCTCATGCCAGCTTTTCCAGTTTTGCAGATTTGCTACTCATTACTAATTTAAATGTAAAATATGTATGGCTTTTTCAGAATGTTCCTCACTATCAAACCTTATGTATTACACTAATTCCACTAAAATGGTTGAATAAAATGATATATTTTTATTTTTAATTATAGTGACCTCCCCTTTTTATATATATACAACTTTGACAATGTGCCATCGGCCATGTCAATGTAAAATAAACAAATCTTTGAATGCTATCTCAACTAATTTAAATATATAATTAGATGTAATAGGTTAATATTCAGGTAGACCTGTTGTCGACAGTACTGTTTACTGTTACTTTATTTTTACTTGATTTCACTTTTTCATTTCACTGTATGATACTATACTATGCATGTGACAAATAAATATCTTGAATCTTGATCTTGAATTTGTCTGAATCTGGCCCTCCCAAAAAGACTGGTAGGGCTGAATTAAAGCCGTTGACACCGGCAATGTGTCATTGGGGGTGAATTTGCAGACAAGCACAAAGCGTTTGACTAATCGCAACAGAGTGGGCATGCTGACCAATCACAGCAGACTGGGCAACCCGGGAGGGGGGGATTAAGCAAAATTATTCAAAACAGAGAGTTTTTTGAACGATGATGAAATTTTTTTGCAGAAACTACAAACATGGCCACCCTCCCAAAGACACAGTCATGTATAAGACCATCAAACTGAATAAGTGGATTCAAATGTTTGTTTCACAGCATATCAACAAAGTATCAGTGTGATTTTAGGAGGACGCATGGGTTCATAGACATACATATCTGATACAACATTGAAGTTTTGTCCATAGCAGTGAATCTTTTATTCACTATGCTTTTAAGAGCCCGTCGTCCTGCCAAGGGACTCAAAATGAGACAAACTGTAGTGTAGTGAGCTGAAGTATCTGAGCAGTATCAGAAATAGAGATTTGCAACCAGTGGCAATAAAGAAGGCAGATAAAGAACATGGTTGTGCAAATAGCACACCTGTGTCTGATGTGGATGATTATGTTTCATAGGCTAACAGCTGCTAATGCTTTGGTGTTGAGTGGTTGCAGGGCCACTATATAACGAGATAGCAGAGGAACAGTGCAACAGTGCTGTAGGTCTGGTTTGGCCCCAACCAACCAACCAACCAGTCTGGAAAATACGTTGAATATAGTGTGCTGCTTCTACTGTAATAGCCATGGCTGTTGGGTGCATTCTCAGGTAGAGTTGGCATTGTAGCTTTTGGCTTGTCTCTTAAGTTATTGGTGTAACTGAATACATTTTTTTTTCTTGTATTGTAGAGTGTCTTGGATTTGTTTGTTGCTGTTTGGTGGAACTCTTCCTTTCCCATCACTAAGGGGTAACATTACACATTTAATACTGTTTTTACTTGTTTCATTCACAATGTCACTTAGTATGTTTTTTTTTGTTTGTTTTTAGGTTACAGCTATACCTCCAAGACTGACCATCCTGACATTGGGGGTGATACAGATGACAAGCTAGAAACTTCAAAAACCCTAATGTTTGATGCATATAGCCTAGCAAAAGGATATTCAGACCGACGCAAAAAAGTCCCACTAGTTGCAGATCCAAAGCAGCCACTGTTGACCCCAAAGGAAGGGGCCAGGAACCAGGGAGGTGGAGCTGTGGAGTTTGGACAGAAAAATGCTAAGATTGAAGACCAGAAACTTGTCAAGCCAGTGACATTCCCTCTAAACTCACCCTACCAGCATGATTACTCGTTTGAGGAGCAGTGGGGCAGCAGAAAGCCTCAGTTCCCATCAGCATATAAGCCATCTACCAAACAGTCTTCAAAACTGAGAAAAGCAGGCTCTGACCTGCTCCCACCTACTCTAGATATATTGATGGATGATGGTGCATTCAGTAGTGGTCATAATTTGGAGTCTGAAAGTGGCAGGTACTTTAATCCCGCCCAGCACCTCAACTTCCAGGCTGGTGAACGACAGGGTTCACTAATCTATGCCGACCAGCCAAGTACTTTGTCCTATGCTTCCTACAGGTCCGGAAAAGAGGCAGCTCTGACTGTTGGAGCACAGACTCTGGAGGATGGTGCAGTTTACTCTAGCTCTTCACTGCACCTCGACCTCCCAGCTGGTGCACAAGAAGGTTCACAAAGTTACTCTCCTAACCTTGTCTATGAGAACCTTTTTCAATACCCAGCTGCTGAAACTGCACAGCTTCCTTCAGAAGAGGGTGTCCCCTCCAACGATGACACTGTGAATGTGGTCCAGCAAAGCAGTTGGTCCTCTGATCGCTACATTACCAGAGAGGAGCCGGTATTCTCCAGCTGGGCCCAGGTAGCTCCGACCATTAGCGCACAGACTCTGCAGGCTGATGCAGTATCTAGTACTGACACTAAAGGGGGTTACTCTAGCTCTTCACTGAACCACGATGTCCCAGCTGGTAAACCATATGGTTCACAAAGCTACTCCCCTAACCTTGTCTATGAGGATGTTTTTCAATACCCAGCTGCTGAAAATGCACAGCTTCCTTCAGAAGAGGGTGTCCCCTCCAACGATGACACTGTGAACGTGGTCCAGCAAAGCAGTTGGTCCTCTGATCGCTACATGACCAGAGAGGAGCCGGTTTTCTACAGTAATTCAGATTACGTTGCCCAGGCTGCTCCGGTTGAAACACCTGTTTATCCCAGCTATGTGGCTGATTTGACCTTGGACTCAACTTCAAGTAAAGCCGCTCCACAACCAGTCCTCTTCGAGCCACTAAAGAAGGCTCCTCGGCTGCCCAGCTCCCAGTTGGTTCGGAGGCCAAAGAATGTGAGGCACCAGTCTGCATCTACCTACATTGTCCAGTCCAAGGGTGGATACAGCCGAGGCAGGCAGATGCTCTCCAGGAAAAAATACTTCAGCGGTTTCCCTCCACCGCCCCCGCCCCACGTCCTTAAGGCACTGAAGCCTCAATCTGAGACTGTAAGGGGTAAATGGTGAACACTTGGCCATCAATAGTAGTTTGTTATCCATGCTGTTGCTTGTGGATGGCTACACTATCAGAAATTTTCCTTTTTGCTGCATACATTTGTATCCTGAAAAGAATAAACTAAATGTTACTTTTTAACCTTGACTTTTGTCTTTGTTCAGTATTTGTAGCATGGCTGTAGGCCTGGTATTTGACTACTGTCAGTGACTATTCTACAAAAGCAGCATTACTTCAAAATACACACCTTGTCTTTATTTTTAAGAGACATTAACCGTTCTATATTTACTTTACTCATGAAGATGGCTCATGACAGCAGAAGTGCTCCCCTAGCTTCAATTTGATGGGTTTAGTAATGTAATGCTAACTGTATGGTTAGCCTCGTACCACTCAGTACGTTTACATGCACAGCTTAATTTGATTAAAGCCATAGCTCGACTATGCTCCTCAATTGGACAACTGCGATTGGTCGCGTATACATGGCAGTGAGTAAATAGATTCATTGGCCGACGCGTCATGCCCCGGTACGATAGGTGGCGCTGTGCCCATTTAAACTAGTGGTAAAAAGAGCCACCGGTTGACCTCTTTACGTCACCAGCAACAAACTTAGGCAGCATTCGAGAAAGATGTTTTCAGTAGACAGCTGTCAGTTCCAGGGCTCAAGTTTTGAACTGAGTTTCAGAGAGATTGTCGGCGGCGGGGGGGACACACATGTGTCCACAGACATGGTGACTAATGTATGATAGTAAGCATTATTGGCCCTTAACAATATTCAGAAACAACACTGCCTCAAAAGGCTATTGGCTTAAGCAACCCGTGGCAGAGCTAGACTTTTATACAAGGGGTGGCCAGAGGGTGCCCGAGGCTTTATAGGGGGGTCCATATTGAATTGTTGACGGGGGGGGGGGGGATTGCTTCGTGCGTTAACAGGGAGACCGAGAGCCTGTGAGTGCGAGAGCATGAATCGAACTTTCAACATGCAGTGAACTGTATCAACTAGGGTGGCACCTAGGGTGGCCAATCAGGTTCCAGGGGTGGCCAGTGCCACCCTGGCCCCCCCTCTGGCTCCGCCACTGTAAGCAAAACCAGTAGAGGCATATACTTTTCCCTAAACTTTTAAATGTTGCAAACGTGCAAAAACATAATTATATATTTATGTGGCATTCAGTCCAATGCTTAAAATATATCTGTGGCATTCAGTAGGCCAATGCTGTGGTAAAGTGTGTAAAGTATGACCAAGTGTTTCTTTCTGTTCAATAGATACAACTTTATCAATCCCCTGTAGGAGAAATGTGTTAATGTTTGTCCCTATAAAACAATAATGGTAAAAAAATAAATACAAAACAT
>NW_028177213.1:0-4535 GCF_964030765.1 Micromesistius poutassou
CAGCTCTAAAGGGACTTCAAAACTGAGACTGAGGACACTGAAAAGTAATTAATAAATAAATAAATCCACGGTCAAGTCACTTTAAAGCTAAAAAAGGAAAACACACAACAAAAAGGCCCATTTCAAAACCAATGAGGCAAAGCCCTTATAAGCATGTGTTCGTATTGCCACAACACTCACACACGTCAGCAATTAAATGAGCTGTGGTGTGGCGTTGACTGCCCTTGTGAGTCCTTTACATTTACAATTCATTTAGGTCATTTAGCAGACGCCTTTATCCAAAGCAACTTACAATAAGTACATTTGTCAGAAGAAAGGGAGAAAACAATATATTGCTGTCGGTACAGTAAGTGCCAAGCATGTACTGTACTGGAGTCCAGGTGAACTCTGAACCAAGTGAGTCTTGAGTCTCTTGCGGAACAGCACACCGGCGTCACCCTCACAACACGTCACTAATATCTAATGATGCTTGAGATGATCTTAAGGTCACCATGGCGACAAACGTGAGCCGAAGGTAATTTTTCCACGGGACACCGGGAAACACACTCTGACTCATATCACCGGCAGGCGCGGCAGACATCCCTCAACACGGCACCACAATACCACGCCATGCGATGTGTTTTCCCACTGAAGCCGTTACTCATTTGTTCCATTGTTACGGCGCGCCACCAAAAGACCACTTTCCCTAACTGTCCTATTGTTTCCCTCTTAAGACGCTCATCTCCAGCACATTGTGAGCACATGAGCAGAGAGTGTTCTGAAGGAGACTCTTCAGAGGGCTGCCTTTGTCCCTCTGAAGGCAATCGGACTGCACAAGATACCCCCCTCTTCTCCTCTCAGGAGAGGAGAGATGGGAGGCGGGAGGGAGGGAAGGAGGTGAGAGGAGCGATGGAGCGGGAGAAAAGGGAGGGAAGGGGAGAGGAGAGGAGAGAGGAGAGGGGATAAGAGAGAGGAGGTGAAAGGGAAGGAGAGAGGATAGAAAGAGAGAGAAGGGGAGGAGAGGAGAGAGGACAGAAGTCACATAGACAGGGTTATTGGTGTTTTATCTTTCCAATGAAAAGGTGAAAAAAGGAACCATGGGTTCTACTAGAAATAGCCACTTGTGTGGTGTGTATCTGTAAATGTGTGCACACGTTATGCGTGTGTTTGTATGAGTGTGAGTGTATGTCTGTTTTAGTGTGTCTGTGTGTGGGTGGAAGGCCAGACCTCAGGCCCATACTATATGTGTGTGAGACACACAGCGAGTTGTTCTCAGACATGCACTGTTATAAATAAGACGAGCTACAGGGAGACCAGGGCAGACCGCATCGAGTCTGGTTAAGGGGAAGATTTGTATGTGTGTATTACGTATAAAAATGTCTGTCAAGGTCTATGTGTGTGTTATGGGTAAATGTGTCTGTGGGGAAGGTTTGAGTGTGTGTGTGTGTGTGTGTGTGTGTAGCGCTGGGGGTGTATGTGTTTGGGTGTGGTTTCAGTGTGTGTGTGTGTAGGTGGGGGGAGGCATGTGTGGGTGTGTGTGTGTCAGTGTGGTCACACAGCAAGAGCAAGCAAGCATTCACTTGTGGGCGCCTGCATGTGTGATAAAAATGGCATGTGTGTGTGTGTGTGTGTGTGTGTGTGTGTGTGTGTGTGTCTGTCCATATCTGTGCTTGTGTTTGCATGGGCGAATTACCGTGTGCGAGTGATCATCCGTGCTCATATACCTGAGCCCATGTGATAGGGGAGAGAGAGAGTGAGAGAGAGATAGAGAGAGAATGACAGAAGGAATGAGAGAGGGAAGTCAGAGAGACAATGAGAGAGGGAGAGGGCCAGGGAGAGAGACAGAGACAGAAAGAGGGAAAGCCAGAACGAGGGAGAGAGAGAGAGGGAGGGAGGGGGAGAGGGATAGAGCAACATAGACAGATAGAGAGAGAGAGACTAAACAGCTAAACTGCAGCTCTCGTGTTTCGCTTACTCTGTAAGTGTGAGATGCACTTCACACCTCCCAGCATGCACCCTGTCCTCTCTCTGACCTCCGACCTCTGCAGCCTCAGCTGCCATGTTGGTAGCGCATGTGTTCTGGGCCATCGGAAACACGGAGCCGCCCGTACAAACACACATAACCACACATGCAACAGCATGTGATATTTAGCGTAGTCGTAACTAATGATGAGAACGCTCCCAGCATGTGGTCTGACACATATTGTACACAACATATTGTGTATTATATTTTGTGTGTGTGTGTGTGTGTGTGTGTGGGTGTGTGTGTGTGTGTGTGTGATAATGACTCTGTATGTGTCTGTGGGAGGATGTCAGTGGGAGGGAGCACTGACCTCCAAACATCTGTGTTTGTGAGTGTGTGTGTGTGTGTGTGTGTGTGTGTGTGTGTGTGTGTGTGTGTGTGTGTGTGTGTGTGTGTGTGTGTGTGTGTGTGTGTGTGTGTGTGTGTGTGAGTATGAGTGTGAGTGTGAGTGTGTGTGTGTGTGTGTGTGTGTGTGTGTGTGTGTGTGTGTGTGTGTGTGTGTGTGTGTGTGTGTGTGTGTGTGTGTGTGAGAGACTGCTCATAGGGGCCAGGGTTGGGTGGCTGGGTATACATGACATGTTCTCTTGGGACTAATCTGTCAGAAATAAAAAAATCAATTAAATTCAACATGAATAGCTGGATCATTCGCATTAGGTTGTATCGTAGTTTGGATGAACACAGATACTATGGGAGGGTGGCACACAACACATTTTTGTATTTTTGTGGATTTCTGAAATATATTTTAGTGGGACTACTACATCTTTCTACAAGGAACATACATGTCTCTGCTGTGATCATGTGATCACACCATAATTACCTTCCTGGAACATTCCAGTCTGTAACTAATCAACAGTAAGAAACAGAAGTGAGACGTTACATCTTACACTGAGGCGGGGTTAGTTATTGGATGCGTCAGGCTAGATGTTACCTTGCCTGTGGTGGTTTAAAGCGCCTCGAATTACTGAATAAATTTGTTCTCATATTTTAGCCAAATACAATTTTCAGTTTGGTTAGGCCTATATGTCATGAAAAATTATCTCAGGTTCAACATGCAAATTAAAATGAAAAAGCCTGAACATTGCATCAACTTATTGTTTGAAGATATTTTAAGGTTAGGTAGCCTATTTATTGATAGCCTACCACCAGAAATAGGCTCTGCTTCTACTACTAGCATTGCTTTATTTTAGGCGGCAAAACCCTCAATTATGTATTAAAACCCATGTGGCACAATGTGTTAAAGCTAGCCCCGACCAGAGGAGGCTCTATGTTTTCTTTGCTAGCTATCCCTACACACTTCCATTCCAAATCAAATTACCTCATATAAGCTATATAAACAACAAGATGGTGATTGAAACAATATTCATTTGAATTAGCTGGGGAACCTTGACCACACAATAATCACAAAAAACGTAGTTGCTATAGCAAAACTGCCCAAAAATACCTTTACATTAAATGTTAAATTTAACCCCTCGTTAGGAGTTCCCCTTTATACCCTTACTACATATTCTACTCAGTATCGGTTGTATATGTATTTTTACATATACATACATATATTTGTATCTAATATGTATATATATATATATTTGATATTATGCTTTGATTTTTCTCAGCTGTTACTCACTTTGGATAACAGTATCTGCTAAATGAAGAAATCGAAATGTCATGTAATTAAACCGTTAAATGTTATTTCTCACAGTTTGAAAAGTATAACAGGTTTACTCAAGGTGCTATGTGTGCGTGACAAGACCCAACCAAAAGATGCGAATTTGTGAAGTCTCAGACTGCATTTTGTCTATTCAAAAAGACTCTACTGGCGTTGGCTATAGCGATAGAGAGACATCTTATTGGCTTATTTATACGTGAGCAATCCGGTCTTCACAGGCTGCGGGGGCAAAACAAAAGGGCCCTTTTATGAAAACATTTCCCAGCACCAGATGAAGGGACTCTGAGGAGAGAGTTCCACCCAGGAGAGGGCTCTCCAACTGGGGTGACGCGGAGAGACGACAACCCCTGCCTTTGTTGTCGGTGTGGGAGTGTGGGTCAAAGTCGAACACAGTGTCATGACTGTAAGTCCAGCCCTGGCTGGCTAGAGTGTAAAGTATGTGTCCACTTTTCTCCCTTTCTTCTTGTCGTCCCAACACCTAAAAAACAAAAATCTGTATTTTCCTGTCGTACTTTGTCTTAATACTTTCATAGCTAAAGTTGTATAGTAGTTATCCGTATCCATTTACTGATAGGGAGTTTATCTAACGCTCTTCCTTTTTTCCCAACAACAGAATTGTCCATCATGTCTATACCAAAAAAATTAAGACGAGCACTTAAGAAAGCAACACTTCACTTCACAACACGTTCTGTGTGCCAGAGCTGCCATATCTCATCCTCAGTCGAGAATTTCCATCTAATCCATAAGACAGGCGAGCATTTCCCCTTCCTCCTGTCCTCCCACACACACACACACACACACACACACACACACACACACACACGTAAGCACAGAACACGTGCGTGCACGCACACACATTCACATGCTACA
>NW_028177212.1:0-15334 GCF_964030765.1 Micromesistius poutassou
ATTACATTTCATCCAATCAATGTGTTGCTTAGCTTGGGTCAGCTTAGCTCAGGAGGTAGAGCGGGTTGCTAGTTCGATCCCCGGCTCCTCCTAGTGTCGATGTGTCCCCGTGCAAGACACTTAAACCCTAACTGCTCCTGACTGCTCCAGCTGGCTGTCGCCTTGCATGGTTGACTCCGCCGTCGGTGTGTTAAAACCGTTGTAAGTCGCTTTGGATGAAAGGGTCCGCAGCTTCAAGCTGCATCTGTTCTACTCTTTCAAAACACCGCCCCTGGCCGTTGTCCAGAGGGGATCCTGAACTCTGTTGCCCTGCATGTCTCTTCTTCCTCCACGTACAACGGCCCGTTAGCCTCAGCACCCACGGCCCTCTCCTCACCTTGTTGTCGAAGTTGCCCAGGCTGCAGTTGCACTCGGTGGCGCCGTAGAACTCGGCCACCTGCGGCACGTTGAAGCGGCTGGTGAACTCCTCCCAGATGGACATGCGCAGCCCGTTGCCCAGCGCCATGCGCACGCTGTGCTGCCGCTCCGTGTCCCGCAGGGGCTGGTTCAGCAGGTAGCGGCAGATCTCCCCGATGTACTGGACGATCTGGGAGAGGACGAGACCGAGGAGTCACTCCTTTTGACTTTGACAGCGATTGGCGCTCGACGACTGGCTCGGATTTTCGACGATTAATCATTTGTAATTTATCCGGTGAAATCTTCCACTGGTTGCGGCGTACGGCTTTGAATATGAAATAATGTGGCTGTCCCTCTGTTATCAAACGAGTGCTTTCGTTGAGTTCTGATCAGACAAAGGAAACAAATATTACTTTGGGATTTCGTCATTTGCGTCGGGCAATAGACAATTCATACGCCATTTCATAGGCATCTTTATAAATTGTTACGTTTCCAAATGTTAATAGTTATAAATGTCCGCCCTGAATCAGTTTTATCTTAAACAGTGTACGGCGCCATGAACTCGAGGGGTTGGACGATGAGAGTGTGAGTCCACCAGAGGGGCCGGGCGGCCTGCGGGACGGCCCGTCACCAGCTTACCGTACAGTTGTACTTCACGCAGTCGTCCCAGAAGCGCGAGGCGGAGAACTTCTTCTTGATGACGACGGTCATGCCGTGGATGATGCACTGGCCCACGCCCACAATGTTACCTGCAGACAGGGGAAGGGACGTCTTCAATGAGGGAGCCATGTCGCTATGGGAGTGTCACTATGTAGTGATGGCCTCCATCGTTTAATAATGTATATATATATATATATTCATGATTACAGTTCATCAGTTCAGTTCGTCGTATCAGACACACAAGAATACTAAAGAAACACACACACAATCCTTGTGTCATGATACACACATACAACCGCTCACTTATAATCCAATTGGCACGCACGTGTTTGCACATAAACGCAGACGCACTCACAAAGTATACCTGCGAAGGGTGGTACACATGCATTTGCAAACACACACACACACACACACACACACACACCGTATACCTGCAGAGAGTGGTACACACACATGTGCACACAGACACCACCACACAGACACTATACCTGCAGAGTGGTACAGCGGGAGGCAGTCGTACATAACGTCGTCTGATCTCATTCTGAAGCCGTAATACACCAGGGCAGCCATGCGATAGTACCTGCACACGGACACAAGGAGTGGTCAGTACCTCACACAGCACCGTGAGGAACAGAGGACACGATGGGACCGAACACAGCCAGACCAGCTCTACCTGCTATGGACCACGATGGCGGCTTTAGGCATCCCTGTGGTTCCTGACGTGTAGATGTAGAACAAGCGGTCTGAAGAACACACAAAGGATTACTGGTGCAATCTGAACACATCCGTACAAAGTAGGTCGTAACGAAAGCTTATTAATCACTAAGCCTGTAAAGCTGGGTGATGAATCAGGTGGATTGTTTCTTTAGTAACATTTGCTATTCATTTGACTCAAATTCAACTTAATTCCAGGTGGACCAGTTCTTTCCGTGGCCAATGTAACAGTTGAGGAGGGATACTGTTGACCCCTGACACCTGATTGGCTCGTGGCCTGTGATTGACAGTGCCTCTGACCTGTGAAACAGCGGTCAGGCCGGCTGGGCAGGTGGGTCTTGGCCGCCTCCAGTAAGGGCTCTAGGCACTCTGTCCCCTGGGGGACCTGCTGGGGGTCCCAGTCCCCGGAGCAGAACAGCTGCACCGTGCTCTCCATGGACGCGTGGACCTCACACATGGCTGCAGAGCGAAGCACACACAGACCGGGTCACATCTCAGAATACAGCGTGCACGGCTCACTCAAGGACCAACACTGTCGACTACTGTCGTACTAAGGACACAGAGGACGAAAACCTGCACTACGGAACCTGTCCATTGTACATATATATAATATAAAGTTGAATAATAATAATAATAAATGATCTATTAAGTGCATTGAACTGCTCCGTTATGTCAGAAGGGTAGAGGTCTGTGACGTCACTTCCTGTCCTCCCGTCAACGCGATAACGAACCCGCCCCATCCCGGTCTGTCTTTTTGTTTGTCCTCTGACACAATACTTTGAGCACGAGGGAGGGACGGGTGCAGCAGGCACAGTGACAGTGCAAGGTTTCCTGTAACGGCTGATGATGATAAGCTGGCTCAGGAGCAGACGACCGCTGCCTCTGCGTCCATCCCTCCAACACATTCATCACCAGACAGCGGGTAGGATTTCAAGTCTGTGACATCACACCGAGGCCACCAGGCGAATGACGACCAGGCCACCCAGCAGAGCACCCTTATATCCCCCCCCCTCCCACAGGCGGACGTACCGCTGGTGAGCTCCGAGCCGAACACCACGGCCTTGGCGTTGGAGATGCTGACGCAGTGCACCAGAGCCTCCAGCCTCAGGTTGAAGTTGATGAGGGCGGCCTCCACGCCGATCTTGGCCATGCCCAGCCACAGGCCCACGTACTGGGGCCGGTTCTCCATGAACAGGGCCACCACGTCGCCATCCTGGAGCCCACCCGCAACCACAACAACAACGACAACAAAAACAACAGAGGGCTTTAGATATAAGGAATGGATGGAACATCTTTACTTTAAAACATTTCAAATATAATTAGCTTTCGTATATTGGCTCTTGTTCTTCATTCTTTTTTTTTTTGAGAACCATCACGTGCATTTTGGGGGCTTACGTAGAGAATAAGGAGTATAAAAGTAGTACATGTATACAAATAGAGTAAAAGCCTTCACAGATGGCATTTCCATGAATGATTGATGACCAATGACTCATTTTTGTGAGTAAAAACCTGAACCATTTCTTCCCCGTTTAGTGTGTAGTCCCTTACCCTAAATCCTATATTTTCACGGCGGATGTAAATAACCGGCTTACATTTGCCAAACCGAGTAAACAGATGGAGGGAATGGCAACAGATGTCCTGAAAAGACCCGGCGTGCTATTTAACATGGGCTCCTCTCTGGACAACACATCAACAAATGACTAGCACAATCTACAGAGTAGTACCACATGCTACATGCTACATGCTACATGCTACATGCTAGGGCTGGCCGATTAATCGAATTTTGATTGCGATTTCGATTTTAGCGTGAAACGATCACCAAACATATATAATTGAGTTGAAACTATTTTTTTATAGAAATATATATATATATATATATATATATATATATTATAGATACATATCTGGACATTATTTTCTATTTGACCATTTTGTGTATTTTTTTTAAGGGGAAATTTCTAAGTGTTTTTTTGGAGAGAGATTATGAATAAATGCATCATGTTTGCAAACTCAAAAATAATCAGAGATTTCAATATTGACCAAAATAATCGTGATGGGTTCGCTACATGCTACGTGCTACGGGGGGTGTCGGCCCACCTTGAAGCCCCGCTGGAGGAGCAGGTTGGCCACCCGGTTGGAGTACTCATCCAGCTGCCTGAAGCTCCACTTCTCCCCGCTGCCCTCGAAGATGAGTGCCGTCTTGTCGCCGAAGCGCTGCACCGTCTCGGCGAAGATCTTGGGGATGGTGTTCTTCTCTTTGAGGTGACGTCGGACGTTGAGCTTCACCTGCAGCAGGACGAAGGCCGCACTGAGAGAGAGAGCGAGAGAGAGAGAGAGAGAGAGAGAGAGCGAGAGAGAGCGAGAGAGAGAAAGAGAGAGAGAGAGAGCGAGAGAGAGAGAGATAGGTAGAGAGAGAGAGGGATAGGTAAAGATAGATAGGGATAGGTAAAGATAGATAGGGAGAGATAGGGAGAGAGAGAGAGATAGGTAAAGAGTGATAGGGAGAGAGAGGGATAGGGAGAGAGATAGCGAGAGATAGCGAGAGAGAGAGATAGGTAAAGAGTGATAGGGAGAGAGAGGGATAGTGAGATAGATAGCGCAAGAGAGACAATAAATAATCAGTGTCAGATAGCTAACAATGCTAATTAGCTCCAGTGAGTAGCACATGACTCACAACTTGTTCTCCACAGTGTTATGCAGAACAGTAGTGTTACCTTTATTAACGTATTTAAATAATACCAAATGACTACCTTACCAATAGATGCTTTTACCCTAATCGTCTGACAATGCATACATGCTTAGCATGGATGGTTTGACCTAACCTTTCCCCTGCAGTGTTACTACCAGATAATGGAAATGAATAAATAGTCATATATAAGTTATCTTAAATATAAGGTATAGGTTATTACCATACTCTTTCTGAGCTACACAAGATCACAAAAATGCATTTCCATTCAAACATTTCGAGTACAATCATGCGGACACCATAATGACTAAACCAACAATCGCTACAGCTAAGGTAAAGTACCCACAATGCAACGCAAGGGACCCATAAAGATATCATAGTGTGTTGTAACATGTGTTGTAACATATGTGCAACAATAAACCTCCAGCTGACGCAGAAGGTCAACAGATATGTTGGGCCTCCATTAAACCTTCAGCTGAACAATCACATCAATAACAGACAACAAAGAGAGGGAAGTGTAGGTGTCCTCATCTGTTGTATTGATAATGACATAATGATGATTGGAGTTGTATAATACTAATGGACACACCCAGGTCCACCAGGGCAAAGGTTGTGGCTTGATGGAGACGTCGCTTGGAGTGATGACTATCTGAAATGCAGATAGCATCTGATCTCATGGTCAAATCGTCTGGTTAATAACGGCCACAATGAGATGAGCGTGGCAAGATATTAGTGATCATTTAACTTTTGTACATTTATTGTACAAAGGTCCCACCCAATTGGAAACGTGTTCAAGCATATAATGAAAAGGTTCAAAGGCGGCGCTGGATGAGATCCACACAAGATAATATCAGTGATATCATACAAATAAATGATTTCCCTTTTAACCCCATCATCACCGTTTAAACGTTTTACTTTCACTTAAAACATACATAGTTTTGTAATGGTTCTCGTTAACGGGGCTAAAATGATGAAATGCTATGATGAAATATACAAAAAAAATGTTCTGCAATGATTTAGAGCCATTCCTCCTACTAGCTGCTAAATACGCCGCCAGGCAGGGGAGAGGAAGTGGAAACTTTAGTCAACCATAATAATGGCCTAACTGGCTGTATTCAGCGCAGCCGTCCACCAGGAATGTCACTCAGGGGATGTTTACTTAAGGTTCAACTCTGGTTGTTCAGACGGTTTTATCGTACACCAGATCACTGCTGCTCCTCTGCCGTCGCCACATCAGAAATAGCCACCTTTTATTAACTCCCTATTTCGGTGTTATGACTTCAGTAACATGTGGACCTCCGGTTAATAACACACTAATAACATGTGTTGACCTCCACGAGGTCAGAGGACAGCCCTCCACCCACCTACACGCCTCTTCTTGAAAACAATATCCTAGCAGACCTTTGTTATACACTGGGAGAGGCTGTTGGGCTACTGGTGAAATAGGCCACTCTTCTGGTTGCTAGGCAAACACAAATGTCATTAGAAAACAATAAAATGCACATACACACACACACACACACACACACCCACACACACACACACACACAGACAAAGACACAAACACAGACACAGACATAGACATACATACATACATACACACTCAAAGACCACAATCTTCTCTACCAATCTAAGCATTCAGCTATAAACAAAGCTTTTGATGACTTTGGGAATCCTGTGGCAAATAGTTTCCTCTTGCCCTGCTCAAGATAGACAGGAGTGTGTAATAATAGACAGCGAGCCGGCTGATAAGCAGCACTGAGGGGGGGGGGGGGGGGTGTATTGTGTATTGTCATGCGTCCCTTACTGGAGGTCTCGGCTGATGGTTTTGGAAAATATCCGCAGGGAGCTCCATCCCCCGGAGCCCAGGTAGAAGATGAGGGTGGCCGGGACCACCTGCAGCCAGGGGAAGCCCACCACCAGCTTCAGCGCCAGCAGTAGGGCCACGCAGCACGCCAGTCGCAGCATCCTGCAGGAAACACACGCGCGGGCCACACATGAGTAACTGGAGCGCACGGCTGCATAATTTACTCTGATCGGCATCTGACGACATGGCGGTTTTGCTCAGGTAACCACGAATCCCCGGACGAAATGCAGTTTGATTACGAAAGGAGCGTGGGCTTGTGGTTGAGGTGGTGGTCGAAGAAGTGCTTCTGGAAACCGTCTGACAGAAAGAAAATATGCCTTGGCTGTTCTGTTCTGTTGTGCTGTAGTGCTCACATACATCCAGGCTCTCTCTACTTTGCTGACTCAGTTCAACTCTGTTGGCCTCATTATAACAGAGTGTTTAGCATGAGGGGGGCCTGCTGACTTAATATGACTTACAGGAAATCAAGAGAACGGAGAGGAGAGAATATTTGGCACAGTGCTACCTGATAGGCTGAAACACGAGCCTACAGCTGCCACTAGGATCAAATATCCAATTCTGTATCCACAGCACTTTTCGAAAATACCCGCGGTGAATACCGAATAATCCTTGCATTGCGTCCAAACAGTCTCTATGTATGCATACAATACGATGATGATACAACAGGCCGAAGGGCTTTCGGAATGTAAAACATATGGTTATCATCATCCTAATGAGGATGTCAACGTGTGAACGCTTTAAATCTAAGCCGCGAATAGCTAGGCCTAGCCTCATACTATATCGCATGGGTTCGCCTCCATGGGGATGCTAGATCAAGCCACTTCACATCGTAAAGCTCTCCATCATTAGCTGCCGCTACACCCGGAAATTTAAAAGCCGCGCGGCGTCATATTGCGGTAGTACTGGGCTCCTATGGTGGAACCACCAGTGGTCCACTACTGTCTCTATGCCAGGGGGCCATCTGTGCTTTTGAAAACACCTAGAAAAAACCGCTCAAATAGTAAAGCACAGTTTGATGGTGGTTATAGCTATGGAAGACACACGCCTGACTAGATGCGCAACCGACTGCGCAGCGGCTTAGCATGGCACGGGTGGACCCCGGGTTTCACAACCACCAGAGGCAGCCCCCCTCACACACACACACACACACACACACACACACACACACACATTCATGATTTATCAACAAACTGGCCATAAACGGTAATACTCAAGCCGTGCACCGTTATGCAGTCTACGACATGCCGAGACAGTACTGTACTCCCAGGCATGAACGGGCAAGGTTGACGGGAGGACAAGAGGGAACGGCGTCTCTGAGCACGCCGGGAATAATAAAGGACCTCTATTTGCGGGAAGCAGCTGCTCTGTGGGGGTGGGGGGGAAACCCACAATATTTCTGCTCTGACAGTTGAACACTCACCTTGTATAGCGCCCACTCACAAGCAGCACTTTAAAGGTCCGACGTGGAGCTGGTCGTGTGGAGGGAAGAGAGCACCTTGATCGGCTTATCTGCTGGCCTCGTCCGCCGCGCCTCCGCCGCTACTCTGCTGCTCGCTGGCTCTCGCTGGACAGAAACGCGCACAACAAGTGAGCCTCCCGCCGACGAGATCAAAATATAAATTCTTCCGGCCCCCCCCGCGGTTCGACTTTGTCCCTATACGCACCATCCGCGTATTGTCATCACCGATATCATTTTTTGATTCATTCTACCAGATAAACTCGATCCCTTCACCGTAATTCAAATGACCTTATCGTTTTCTTAGTTGGGCCCGCCCACCGTGTCCGTGTCGACCAATGGCTGTCAAGAACACGCGGTGACTGACGGGAGCGTGCGGCAACCCAATTGCCGCGTTTCGCACATTGCATCCGCTCGGGGCGGGGTTTGCGGAAAAAGGAAAACGCTGGCCGTGCTTCTGCCGACCGATAATGACCGGGGCTCATCGGTGTGGCTTCCACCCGGTAGTGACAAGGCCTTGCTGCATAGCTGTGTCGTAAATGGTAAACGGGGCCTCCGGTAGTGTGAGGTAGGGTGGTTGATGGGGGGGGGGGGCGTAGTCACACCACTCCGCCAGGACCGCCACACGTCATAACGCTCATGTATGTCATGACCAACAGATGTGCTGCAAATGCAGATGTCAAGGAAATAGAGCAGCGAGGGTCCGCGTGTGAATGCAGGAAATACCTTGCTTTCAGTTATTATAAAATAAAAACGAGCTTATTGTAAATAATACAATATGTCGCACTATTAATAACGACACGGTGCAGTGGTTAGATAAACATTAATATCCTCTTGAATGAAATAAACACCATTAACTTGTTAAGTTACGCACTTAAATACGAGCAATAAATTTGTCTCTGGCTTGCACTTGAGTTTGCCTGAGCAACGGTTTGGCACACGGGTGTGCCGAAGAATTCCTCCCTCATATACGCACGCACACACACACGCACGCACGCACAAACTGACACACACACACACACACACACACACACACACACACACACACACACACACACACACACACACACACACACACACACACACACACACACACACACACACACACACACACACACACACACACACACACACACACACACACACACACACACACACACACACACACACACACACACACACACACACACACACACACACTCAGGCTGTTCAACTGATAATAACCGGGCCGGGTCTCGGAACAGCTCCGTCAGTAGAAACATTATCAGCTGCGGCTGGACGGAGGGCACAGCTCAGTGAAGAACACGGTCATTGTACGAGAAGAACATGGTCGTATTTTATTTTATTGTTTAATGTGTCTTGTTTAAGCGGAGACCATTCATCTTCAAGCCATAGGATTCCGTCAGCTTTTTCTAGCAGGAAATATTTAAATATTAAACTGAACTAAGAAGTCGTTTTCCTATTTCGTTATTCAAACACATTTTAAGATCCACTAATATTTAGCAAATTGAAAAAAAGGGTATAATAGTTAGTACATAATATAATACATACTTTAGCATACCTAGCCATTTGACCGCCTGCAAGCCAGGGAGTCCCAGGCAGTAGGCAGCAGCCGCAGGGCAGAGAGGAGGATGTGAGCTGTGGTTTGGGGTGGCGGCGGTCGGGTGGTGGTTTGGGGTGAAGGCTGGGTGAATCCCGTTTACGGGTGAAAGTTGTCATGAGTCAAAATCTGCATGTGTTTTTTTAGTTTCACCAGTATGAGCAAATCAGTGACCCAGCAAAGTTCTATATGAGACGTTTGAGTCACTTTACAATCAAAGTTTAGAGCAAAGAAGATACTGTACCATTTCAAACATTAGAACAGATACAAAATTTCTATATGAAAAAAAATCTGTATGAGGGTGAAGAAGTATTACTTATTTAAATCAAACATAGTTCAACAATATGCTTTGTAAAATAAAACAAAACACACAGATGATGATCATGTTGTACAGATGATGTAACACAGCTTAAAGCAACTTTCCCAACCCAACAGAAACAGGCGTTGCTCACACCACTTAACTCACGAGATAACATGCTCTCGCCCGTTTGAAACAAACCAGCCCCGTGGACCACGCAGAAGGCTGAGGGGACTGATTAGCTTTAGTGTCATTGCTTCTGCAAACAGGAAACACAAAAGCTGCTCAGCCCCATTACAAGTTCGGGAACATTCATGAGTCACTGGCAGAACTTAAGAACCAACTAAACAAACACGAAATAATAATAATAACACAGGACACATAAGTGGGTGGTCCGGCTGGTCTCTTGCCCCATACGAGCCATCAAGCTCTCTGCACAGGGGTCAAACCCCTCAACTCGGAGAACAAGTCTGATAATGAGTCAGATCTATAAACTCGTTTGTCATGTGGAGTAAGTGTCGTTCGCATTACAACACAACATAAGTTCCCGTCCTGTCATTAGTCACACTGTACATTCCCCATGAGGTATGGTGAACATCAGCAGCAGCGCAGTCTCTTCTCTTCACTCCATCGTCCTCCTGTCAGTCGTTCAGTTCCAGACCAAACTGTCCGTAGAGATCCTTGGTGGTGGTGCCTCTCAGGGCGGCTGTGAAACAACAGCAGTAGCGGTCAGAAGCGAGCCACGGGCACTATTAGCAGCCGTGTATTTACAATCTTTAAAAGTCCACACACATCCCCCGGTCTAGTGCCGTCTTCGTTATTAGATCAGTTATAACTGTTATTATATCAAGTTATTACAATGAAATTTTATCGTGGACAAAATATCGCTAAGATTCTTCTCACACAAATCAATGACGACCCGTGTTTTATTGAGGACTCAGGAGTGTATTTTTATACATAAAACATACCATAAAATGGTAACCTCCAAATTGTGGCCCGTTAAGATACACTACAGTAGGACTGGTCTTCTGAGTCCCTTCACTAAGGAAGAAGTTCTCGCCAACAGGCCGACGAGCGAATGGGAGACAAAGAGTGAGTTGTGTTGGGGGGGGGTACTGTAGGCCCCCCTCTCTGGGCTCCCCTCCCTCCCAGGACGACCCACGGCAGAATAACGCTATGCAACAGACCAGTCGATTGTCAACGTATCTGGAGAAGAGGAACAAGAAGAAGGGCTGATAGTGTCCACATGCAGGGTCGTGTTTGTGCTTGTGTGTGTGTGTGTGTGTGTGTGTTTGTGCTTGTGTGTGTTTGTGCGTGTGTGTGTGTGTGTGTGAGGGTCAAACGAGACCGTGCGCACGTGTTAGCGGGTAGGCAGCGCGACTTCCATTCACAAAGTCGTCAGTGTCACCCCATCTCTTTCCGACGAATTAAAAGAGACATTCAACCGGAAGACCACTCAATTATCCAACCCTAGTTTGATATAAAACCTGGGAAGACACACACACACACACACACACACACACACACACACACACACACACACACACACACACACACACACACACACACACACACACACACACACACACACACACACACACACCTTATAAGACTGTGTCTTATATTTCCCTGCCCGTGACCTTTATGCAGGGTGAACTGCGAATGCACTCTGCGATGAGTACTGGTAATTCATACGCCCGTGAGCCACTTCACCGTACCGAGTCATTTACACATTTATTTGCATAATTGCACTGTTTGTTTTTAAGTCCTCTCTGTTCATTCTTCTGAAAACAAATTGCTTGATTGTTCCAGGTCGGCAGTAATACTGTGAGATAGATTTCACTCCATCCCTCAGTGACTGATTGGACGTTTCATGAACGGATGTCCAAGCTTTCCTTATTGTCATCATATGAATGGAAGGAGGATAAGCTGGCAGCATGTCACAACTTGTCCCCTTGTGGTTTTTAGAATTCTTAAGGCAACTCACAGCGATAAGGAAGGATTTCCCGTTTTTATGCACACACACACACACACACACACACACACACACACACACACACACACACACACACACACACACACACACACACACACACACACACACACACACACGAATGAAGGCAAGACATTTGAAAGGGATATAGGTTTGCCTAGTCTCAGCGTTGTTCTAGCGTTTGTGACTCTACTTGTGGACAGAGACGTACCGATGCGGCCCAGCAGGGTCTGTCCGATGTCTTTGATGTCGTTGTATTCATGGAGCAGGTCAATGTGCTGTCCTAGCTCCTCCAACCTGTACCCTCTGGAGGAACACACACACACACACACGAAGATGCATCACTCTCTTAACATGAAGAATTATCACTCCCTTAACTTGCTCCAGTTCAAGGGCTAGCATCACTTTACTTAGAAACAGAACAGTTAACTTTAAGACTCAGTCAATTCAATCTCACTAAGAATGCTCTCAATCACTGCCTCACCTAAAATATAGATTCAGGTTCACGTCCACACTCCCTGAATACACGCACGCAGTGATCTACCATGATTAAGAAGGGGTTCAGGTCGGTCCTCTGTCCCCGCACAATTCACACACCACCACCAGCCCCCAGTGTGGCTCCAGTCTGGAGGAAAGGTGGAGCCACTAGCACAGAGCTGCACTCACTCTGACACCAGGAGGGCTATCTCAGCATCCAGCTCCCCTAGTCTCCTCTTCAGGTCATTCACCTCTGCATCAGGGGTCACTCTTGCACACGGGCTGACACCTGCCTGGGCCTGACACACACACACACACACACACACACACACACACACACACATATATATGTGGTGTGTGTATATATATATATATATAAACTTACACAAAAAGTAAGGAAATTTGTGTTTGGTAGATTATTTCTCTGTGGTAACAATGCTTTTTGGCAATGAATCTTATACCGTTGAAAAGCCTGTATAGTTCCCTTTCAAATGGTGCGCCATTTGTAAGGAGCATGCATTTGTGGGATGAGCAGCAGAGCTGAGTATGTGGGTTGCACCCATGCCAAATCTTTTCTGCCATTGCCAAACAGGTTATTTTGCTGTTGCTATTGACACTTGTTTTGAACTTCTGGTACCCCCAGGTGCTGCCAATCAGGTGCCTGGTTGGCAGCACCTGTGAACATGGGCCCTACTACTGTAAGTACAGCTACAGTCAGTAAGTGTCTGCTCCAAGAATCGGCATGCCGTGTTTGACTGATCTGGATAGAGCCCTTGCGATAGGGCAACTTCAAGCTGGTGTTCTGCAAAACCAAGTTGCGGTATTATTTGGAGTGAGCCCTAGTACCCTCTCCAAACTGAAGGCCAAGTTCCATATAATGGGGGATGTCAAAGACAGGCAGCGAAGTGGGCGTCCCAAGAAGACGCCACCCCAAGAAGACCATTTCATCACCCTGTCAGCACGTGCCGTGGGCTGTCTTCTACAGGAACCTGAACATGTGGAGGAACGTCATGTTCAGTGATGAGTCCAGATTCTGCCTACGGCAGTTGGATCGTAGGGTCAAAGTGTGGAGAAGACGCGGGGAACGCTATGCTGATTGCTGCACCGATAGAATAATATCTTTTGGTGGAGGCAGTGTGATGGTGTGGGGCTGCATCTCCCTCACTGGAAAAACAAGGCTTGTCATCATTGGAGGCAATCTCAATGCAAAGAGATATAGAGATGAGATTCTGAAACCAGTGGCAATCCCATATCTCCACAGTCTGGGACCAAACTCTATCCTCCAAGATGAAAACGCTCGCCCCCACAGGACAGGGTTTATCAGAGACTACCTCCAGAATGAGGGAGTGCAGAGGATGGAATGACCTGCTTGCAGTCCTGACCTCAACCCCATTAAACACTTGTGGGATCAGCTTGGGCGTGCCAGAGTGACCAAAACAACCACGTTGGCTGACTTGCGACAAATGCTGGTTGAAGAATGGGATACCATCCCACAGCAGAGTGTGACCACCAGGCTGGTGACCAGCATGAGGAGGAGGTGCCAGGCTGTTGTGGCTGTGTATGGTTCTTCCACACGCTACTGAGGCTCCTGTTTGTGAAATTAATAAATTGTTAAATTGCCAATATGTCTAGTTTCTTCAAACTTCAATCATCCAATCCACCAAACACCAAACGAGTCAATGGCAGAATAAGCTGTTTGGCATTGGCAGAGAAGATTTGGCAAATTTTTCATGGGTGCAACCCACATACTCAGCTCTGCTGCTCATCCCACAAGTGCATGTTCCTTACAAATGGGGCACCATTTGAAAGGGAACTATACAGGCTTTCCAACGGTATAAGATTTATTGCCAAAAAGCATTGTTACCACAGAGAAATAATCAACCAAACACAAATTTCCTTACTTATATATATATATATATATATATATATATATATACACACACACACACACACACACACGTTTGCGTTTGTGTTAGAAAAGAGAAAAGGGAGCTATCCACTACTAGACCTCTAAACATGTTTAAGTGATGTGGTGGTTGTTAGATAATGGTTTAAACTCGAGGCATTGGGCTCACTGGTGACTTGAAGGAGGAATACACTGCCTTGAAGCCTGCACTGGGAGTCCTGCAGAGAGAGAGAGAGAGAGAGAGAGAGAGAGAGAGAGAGAGAGAGAGAGAGAGAGAGAGAGAGGAATGAGAAAACAAGGACGAACTCCAGAAGAACTGGAACAATGCCAAATTAGCCTTTTGATCTTAGCGGTGCATCGCTGCATGTCCTGTGCTCTCCAAGTGGTTTCATGGACATGGAGTGAACACTGCAAACTGCCAGAGAACATGAGTCACACTTTGCCATTCCAAAGATTCCAAGAATGTATAGTAGAATACATGTGAGCTAAAACAGGCAAAAGCAGGGAATTATGCAGACGAAGGTTAGGATTAGTTTCACATTATACTCAAAAACGTCATAAAAAGGGCAATAATGCAACGTGTTGATATGAAATATAATTTATATATATATATATATATATATATTAGACAATTACTAAATACAAGCCAATTTTGGCAACAAATATGCCTATTTTCATAAAATATAGAGTGCTGATACTCTATATACACTTGCTCATTTACTCATCTAAGTTGTCAAAAGTTTTGCAATTACGCAAGAGTTCAAGTTTGAACAGGAACCGAGTTCTGGTGTGTGAAAGTAAGAGGTTGGACTTTTTTATTGGCTAATAAAAAAAGTATTGAATTGTGTGTAAGCTGCATCAACAGTTATATATAACGTTGTAGCACGTCTCCAATTAGTAGTAGAGTAACAGCGCCCTCTTCTGGCAGAGCAAGCTCAACATCCCAATATTTCAAAATGTGTATGCAGGCAGCATGTGTTTGGCCGTATGTTAAGCTGCGTCTCCTGCAATAGGAATATGCCACAACCCTTTTGGTACAACATTTAATGAGGTTAATACAAATGTAGTCCTACAGTAACGTTAACAGTTACAAACGTACCTTCTCGGAGCTCCCATGTTCCCGTGTTTTCCTTCAGGCGTCGAACAGGAACCCTTCGTTGGACCACAGTCGACTGACTGCTCTGGATTCATATTGCATTTATTGTTCCGTTCATTAATTAAAACGTCATGTCTCAAATCATATTACAGAAGTTGGTAGTCACTGTTTACAATGGAAGAAAC
>NW_028177211.1:0-5075 GCF_964030765.1 Micromesistius poutassou
ATCACAAAGGCTTATTTATTAAACTCTTAATTTGGCCCCAGAATATGCTAAAATGTTGGTGTGATTAAATTAAAAGAGATACAAAATACAATATAAACAGCAGCTGGCCAATGATATAAAAACAATGTCATATATACAGGAAAAAAATTAAATGGATAAATAAAATGTGCACATTTTAGCACTGTGTATATAGAGTGTGTAATACCAACTGCCTAATATTTTGACATTGCTGAGGGAGTCATCACACTCCAATGCAAATGCGATTCACATTGGAGTGTGCCCACTGCGGCAGCAAAAGGTTTGAACCTTTTCAGACTGTGTGTGTGCCAGTATGTGTGCATGCACACATGCAAATGTGTGCATGCACACAACCATATGTGTACATGCAAATGTGTGCATGCATGTGTGCATGCACACATCCATATGTGTGCATGCATGTGTGCATGCGTGTGTGTGCATGCATGCATGCGTGCAAGCATGCGTCCACCCCACGGCCCACCCCGCTCCCAGCGGGAGGAGGAGCCACACACACGCATGCTTGCACGCATGCATGCGTGTGCATGGCTCATCCTCCCGCTGGGAGCGGGGGGGGCCGTGGCCTCACCTCCTCATGGAGGTGGAGTACTGCTGCTGGTACTGCATGGCCGAGTCGCGCTGCTTGAGCAGCCGCCGGTTCTCCTCCTCCGCCTGCTCCAGGCGGCTCAGGTCCGTGTTATGGTTGGCCACCTTCTCGCTGTAGCGCTTGCTCAGGGCGTCGTACTCCTTCCTCACGCCCTCCAGCTTGTCCATGGCCGAGTCGTACAGCTGGTTCAGCACCTCCGACGAGCCCCTTTCACGCATCACCTGGGGGGGGGGGGGGGGGGGGGGGGGGGGGGCGGGGCCACGGGTCACAACACATCATGGTGTTGAGACGCTAAATAGAGGCTACAGCGACCTGGGTTCACTGAGACTGTTTCTGCACAGAGACTCTATTCAAGAACCAGAGAAATCCCGTTTGTAGGATCGTTACGGGGGCTCGTGTCTTCTGGCCAATCCCAGCCACTTAACATGCATGTCGTCCAATGAATATAGGTTACTTTTAACCTGGTAGCATTTAAAAAAAATGCTTGGTTAGGTTTTGTAGAGAACAGAGCTGATTATTCTCAAGTTTAGAGTAGGCTAGCTTGAAATATCAAGTGTTGCATATCGAGCCGTAAGCCCAAAGCATCCGGCCGCAGCGGGACACTAAATAATGTATTTCAGTGTTTGCGTCCATTCCTATTATAAAGCAAGCCAAAATATCCCGCCCGCTTCCTTCGTGCTTTGCTCTGTTGAAACAACCTGATTCGCGCTGCGTGTGCATTGGTCTTAACATTCGAAAAGGTTTCATAAAGGGTTGCTGGATTATTAGAACATATTGGAAGGGAAGGCATGGATACATTTTTTATTATACTGTATTAATATTAGTAGGGATACCCAACTGTGTGTTTGTTTTGTGTGTTTTTTTAATTAAACACATTTCCAAGCCATCGACCGCTGAATATATATTTTTGGCCGATATCGGATGTACCATGGTGGGCAATATAATCATCATCTCTAATTATATTTTCATATTTTGCACCATACTAGCAGCAGATGGCAACGCTGGGTTGACCTCGTAGCAGCATATGGAGTCCTGGCCTTTTGGTGAAATAAGAGTTGAAAAAAAACCCGGTAGAGTTCAGGCTGTCTCTTCGCATCCCTGACTAGGCCACGGATTAGGGAGGGGGGGAGGGAGGGTGGGGGTCAACTGTCCTCCAGGTTTGACCGAGTGCTCTTTCTCTTCCCAGAGGGAGTGAGGTTCAGTACCTACACGACCGGATGTGCGATCGCTCCTGCGACGGATCATTCCCGGGGACGACCTCAGGGCAGTATCGAGCGACTCCTATTGGTGCACACCACGACCGTGTACCTAACCGCCCCCCCCACAGTCTCGAGTCACTGTGCCCTTTACGCCTGCCAGAGCCTTTGCCCTTCTGCGGCCTTTTCAGAAATGCTCCGCGTGCGTTTTCCTTGGCTGTCCTTGCAGTCCACTGCTGCAGTCAACCGCCGCCACCCACCCCCCCCCCCCCCCTCACTCACTCACTCACTCCCCCTGCTCCCCACTGAACACCCTGGGGAGACAGTTAAGGGAGACAGTGCAACCCAATGCAGGTCACTGCCCTGCCTCCCCCCTCTCCCCCCAGCCTCCCCTTTCCTTCACCCTACCCCCGCCCCCCCCTTCGCCTTCACTCAAACAACAGCTTGCAACACAGCACTCCCCACTACAGCACCCAGGGGGAACTGAGGCAGCAGAATATAAAAGGAGACGAGAGCAGCAGTGTTGATGCAGGGCACAACTCAAGAGGTGATTATCGCAGTCATCACATTTTTTTTTTATTATTTAAATGTGGGCTGTGGTAAAAAGATGCCTGCCTAGGCATTATGCATGTCGTCGTCGTGCTTACAGAATGACCACAACTCATACCAGATCAAATCCCGAGCACCAGATCAGCCAACCGAATCACAGGGGGGAGGATACCAAATCAACCAATCGAATCGCAGGGGAGAGCACCAACCCCCCCCGTGTTATTACAACAAGCGTTCCCAGTCGACTCGGGCGACCGCCTCGTTCCATAAGCGGGGGGGGGGGGTGCTCTCACACTCAGCCAGAGACGCACAGAGGTGGACAGCCAGGGGGGGAGGGGGTGGTAGTAGTACCTGTTGCTGCTGCAGCCGGAGATCGGCCACCTCCTTCTGGTCCTCCGTGTGCAGCCTCCGCAGCTCCTCGCAGCTCTGCTTCAGGTGATTGTGCTCCCGCACCAGCTGGGCGTTGTCCCTTCTCTGCTCCTCCAGCTCCTCCTTCACCTGGGACTGCTCCCCCAGCACCCTGCTGTGCAGCATGCTGGACACACACACACACACACACACACACACACACACACACACACACACACACACACACACACACCAGGATTAACACTTCAATCAGTGCCTTTGGAGGTGGTGCACAGGTGTGAAAGCGTGTGGGTGTGGCAATTAAAATGTGTGCGAGGATGTGTGAGAAAGAAACGTGTGTGTGAAAGAGAGGGGGGGAAGAAGGGGGTATTAATTAATATTAATATGGAAAGAGTTTTTGTGATTGTGTGAGTGTGTGTGTGGGTTTGTGCATGTGAAAAAATAACCACACAACACCTCTGCAGCAGCAGTTAAGCTAGGTTTGCCAGACACCCAAACACAGTAACACCCAGATTATGCCCGGTCTGTGTTGACTGAACATGGACTTATGGACAAGGCAAGGACATTGTGGAGGTCATGTTTGCTACTGGATTGAAAGGAACGAGCACAGGTTTGGCTCTGCGGGTATATCCCAACTCAGATTTCCATTCACCCCCATTTAAAGAGAACACAGACAATAAAACCAATGAAATGCACATGAACATAACCGCCGATACGTCCCACTGTTAACTCCCTCTGTCCAGATGACAAGAGTTTTGCTTCTTTAGTGAACAGCTTCCATCTCGCTCATTCTGCTGCTGTTTGACTGACAGAGGAGAAGATCCTCTGTAGGGTAATGACTGCAGGATAATTGCAGTCTTGAATACAAAAACGCTCTTGACGTTGAACCTACTACTACAGTAATAAGTGTACACTGTCTCATTAACACGGCATTGAGTAGCAATTCCTAACTAATTGTAAATAGCTCAATTATATTCGTCTCTTTGCTATAGAAGCATTGGATCATAAGGCAGTGAGGGGAAGCTGCACAGTGGAACAGAGGCTGGAGTGGCTGGGGATGGTCTGGAAGTGGGGGAGGCTGCCCAGACATTTCCCGATGGTGCATTAGATGATTTAAGGCCCACGAGCAGCCACGCCGGGTGATTTTATTACAGTTTAAGCTTTTAACAACATGTGACCTCCTTCCATAACTCCACTTACCAGATGGAGCTCCAAAGGGCCGTTACTATGTTTGAATTAGTCTTCAGCATGGATACCATTACATATATTTTTATTAAAGCAGTAGCAGCGTTCTCAGCTAACACGAGCATCACCACGGGGCTCTACCAGTATGAAGGAGAGAGTGAGCTGAAAAATATCCATAACCAAGAAAAGATCAGAAAATGTCTTAATATGATATTGACATTTATATACTGTAACTATATGCTTTTGAGTAAAAAGTCTGAAAAATAACCTTGCTGAAATGAGTCTCTAGGAGCTGGGAGGGGAGACGATTGTTTGCTAGTTGGCTGTGTATTGACCGGTTTCCTATGGGAACTCCACACGCACGACATGCTAGTACAACTTCACTGACTGGTAGAAGTCGGCCTCCTTCACGGCCTCCTCGCAGCGCTTCAGGGTCTTGGTGTGCTGGTTCTGGAGGGACTGCAGGTCCGCCATGGCTCTCATACACTGGGTCTTCAGCCGGTCGTAGTCGTGGCCCACTTTGGAGTTCGGCCTGTAAGGGAGAGAGAGAGGCGGAGCGACGGTCAATGCACCATGTAGTAGCGGGATATTTAGCGAAACATTAAAGATATTTTTTTTTACACTATTAAGTTGACCATACTTAATGATGTATGTCAAGCACATCAACAGACTCCTTTATCCAAAGCAACCTTATGAGCAGCTGTAGGGGTTAGGGCAACTTGCTCAAGGGTGCCTAAAAGTTAGGAGACATTGTGGAATCCAGAACTTTTCCGCTGGGAGTCAAATTCCCAACCACTAGAATTTGGTGTTTATTAATGTTGCTTTCCGTCTGTAGAGCTTTAAGCATGTGTGATTACTTAAAAGCAAAATTGCTGTTTTCCTGTATAGCTCCAAGTTACAAACATCGCACAAAAAGACAAAACATCAAACCAGTCCTTCAAAATAAAAGTCATACTACAGCCATGCCATTTTCAGATGTACCCACAGAGGTTGGTGGAACGCATAAAACCATAAAGCAGGCGCAGTGTCATCAGCTAAAACTCACTCTCCCAGGTATAGTCAACACCAGGGAGAGCACGGGCACACAAGAGAGAGAGAGAGGGCACAAGAGAGGGCGAGAGAGAGAGAGAGGGCGAGAGAGAGAGTTGAATTGA
>NW_028177210.1:0-4000 GCF_964030765.1 Micromesistius poutassou
CGGAAACCTAAGACAGCTATTATGGCAACCACAGAAAAGTTGTGCTTTCCAGTAGACACTGCTGAAGGTTCAGGTTCTGTTTCAGACAGTTTCTCAGAATAGCTGCTCTACCGTACAGCAATAGCATTTGACATTAACTTTCTATATCTCAAAAGTGGTTGTCTGTTTCCGCCCGGTTTCGAACCGGGGACCTTTCGCGTGTGAGGCGAACGTGATAACCACTACACTACGGAAACTCATTATTTAACAAAATATGGCAACCCATCGAAATCATCTCATCTTGGAACTGTCCAGTCTATAAGTTCACAACACTTGATGGAACCAGGTTCAGAGAGTTTCATACAGACTATGCTCTCAACAGCCAGCTGTAAGAAGAAACCATGACCTTGTTTCCGCCCGGTCTCGAACCGGGGACCTTTCGCGTGTTAGGCGAACGTGATAACCACTACACTACAGAAACTTGTGCAACTTGTAAAGGCAACCCCCAAAAAAATTTGCTTTCCAATGCTGAAGGTTCAGGATATGTTTCAGACAGAGTTTTTCAGAATAGCTGTTCCATCATACAGCAATAGCATTTAACATTTACTCTCTATATCTCAAATTAGAGAGTCTGTTTCCGCCCGGTTTCGAACTGGGGACCTTTCGCGTGTGAGGCGAACGTGATAACCACTACACTACGAAATCCTGTGACAATTCAAAAGGCAACCCCAGAAAAGTTGTGCTTTCCAGTAGACACTGCTGAAGGTTATGGTTCTGACAGACTTTTTCAGAACAGCTGCTCTACTGTACAGCATTTAACAATAACTTTCTATATCCAAAAGTGGTAGTCTGCTTCCGCCCGGTTTCGAACCGAGGACCTTTCGCGTGTAAGGCGAACGTGATAACCACTACACTACAGAAACTCATTTTTGAATAAAATATGGCAACCCATCGAAATCATCTCATCTTGGAACTGTCCAGTCTATAAGTTCACAACACTTGATGGAACCAGGTTCAGAGAGTTTCATACAGACTATGCTCTCAACAGCCAGCTGTAAGAAGAAACCATGACCTTGTTTCCGCCCGGTCTCGAACCGGGGACCTTTCGCGTGTTAGGCGAACGTGATAACCACTACACTACAGAAACTTGTGCAACATGTAATGGCAACCCCCAAAAAAATGTGCTTTCCAGTGCGGAAGGTTCAGGATATGATTCAGACAGAGTTTTTCAGAATAGCTGTTCCATCATACAGCAATAGCATTTAACATTAACTCTCTATATCTCAAATGAGAGAGTCTGTTTCCGCCCGGTCTCGAACCGGGGACCTTTCGCGTGTTAGGCGAACGTGATAACCACTACACTACGGAAAATTGTGTAAACTGTACAGGCAACCCCCAAAAAAATGTGCTTTCCAGTGCTGAAGGTTCAGGATATGATTCAGACAGAGTTTTTCAGAATAGCTGTTCCATCTACGCTCCATCTACACTACGGAAACCTGTGACAATGCAAAAGGCAACCCCAGAAAAGTTGTGCTTTCCAGTAGACACTGCTGAAGGTTCAGGTACAGTTTCAGACAGTTTCAGCATTTAACAATAACTTTCTATATCTCAAAAGTGATTGTCTGGTTCCGCCCGGTTTCGAATCAAGGACATTTCTCGTGTGAGGTGAACGTGATAACCACTACACTACGAAAACTCATGATAGAGTAAAATCTGGCAACCCAGATAACGCGTTATCTCGTTTATTTAGTGTTTGCGTGTAGTATATACTAAAACAATTATTAACCTCAGGCAGGCGTGAATGGTTGAGAATAGCCATAGCTATTCCCCACTATTCACTCTGCCTTCGGACAATAATTGTTAAGTATCACGCGTGTAATTGTGGAGTAACTTAAAATAGTCTGGATCGTCACTATAGGTCCAGTACTGTGATTCACATAAACTGTTAATTATAATAGGGTTAAACAGACCAATGTCAGTAACGTCTACACTACGTTTGAGGTTGTAATCGACCGCAAACTACCTGAACACAGCGTTGTTTAATCCATGAATGGTCTGGGTTAATGAAGTGTTACCCAACCTTATCTTATCTTATCTTGTCAGAGGTTGTTCTGGCAAGTGGAAGTGATTCTCTCTCTCTCTCTCTCTCTCTCTCTCTCTCTCTCTCTCTCTCTCTCTCTCTCTCTCTCTCTCTCTCTCTCTCTCTCTCTCTCTCTATGGGCGGGCCACAGAGGAGACGAGAGAGAGGAGAGAGGAGAGGAGAGAAGGTCTGGAAGGAATCTGTGCAAGCGTTGATCGTGCTTTTTAGGAGACCTCATCCCTGAGTGACATGGATCCCCAGAACCAGATCCCCGCCCGGGGGGGCGGGCCGGACTACCGCAGATACACGGTGAGACCTGTCAGTCATTACTCCGTTGACGTTACTTAACCTCTAGGTTTTGACCGCTAATGTCCGCAGCCTGGAGGCTATAGAGGCACGCGCCCGCCGGCCACGACCCCTGACCCCCACCTGCTCCTCAGTGAGCGGGTCCAGCAGGTCCGGCAACTTCTGCGTCTGTGATACCTCCCTTTTGATTGGGCCGTCTCTCAGAGGCAGCTGCCCAATCAGAACTGAGGATCTGAACGGGTTTGATTCACCTTAACCCCCCCCCCCCCCCCGACCCCAGGTGGCGGAGGGACTCGACCCCATCCCCATCGGCGCCACCGTGATCCGCAGGGCCAAGCGGCCGGCCGGCGGGGGCTGTCCCGGGAGGCTGAGCCCCGAGGGCTCCGGGGGCCCCGAGGGCTCCGGGGGGCCCCGGGGGGAACACCCCATACCCGGGCCCCGGCGGAGCGGCCCCCCGTCCCTGGGGCCGGACCCCGAAACCACGGTGAGTAGAGAACCTGGCCTGGTCT
The DNA here is from genome assembly GCF_964030765.1 of Micromesistius poutassou. Lineage (NCBI taxonomy): Eukaryota > Metazoa > Chordata > Actinopteri > Gadiformes > Gadidae > Micromesistius > Micromesistius poutassou. The sequence goes on from NW_028177210.1 coordinate 2,875, forward strand.
TTATGTCCGTAAAAGTATTTTATATTTTCGAATGAAGAGGTGACGTCATGCTCACTGTGGACGCTGAGCGGGGTCGTCAGGTCTTAACGCGTGTGTGTGTGTGTGTGTGTGTGTGTGTGTGTGTGTGTGTGTGTGTGCGTGCGTGTGTGTGTGTGTGTGTGTGTGTGTGTGTGTGCGTGCGTGCGTGTGTGTGTGAAGGGAACCATTGTGACAGGTCTCTCTCTCTCTCCATCTCGCCCCATCCTCTTTGATCAGGGAGAGAAAGAGAGAGTTGATTATAATGCTTGACCAAGCAGCTCAGCTCACTACTACTATGGACACATTCAGAGAGAAGGAGATCACTACTTTAGACACATTCAGAGAGAAGGAGATCACTACTTTAGACACATTCAGAGAGAAGGAGATCACTATAGACACATTCAGAGAGAAGGAGATCACTACTTTAGACACATTCAGAGAGAAGGAGATCACTACTTTAGACACATTCAGAGAGAAGGAGATCACTACTTTAGACACATTCAGAGAGAAGGAGATCACTACTTTAGACACATTCAGAGAGAAGGAGATCACTACTTTAGACACATTCAGAGAGAAGGAGATCACTACTTTAGACACATTCAGAGAGAAGGAGATCACTACTATAGAGACATTCAGAGAAAATATCTCTATTGTAGACACATTCAGAGGGAAGATCACTACTATAGACACATTCAGAGAGAAGGAGACTATAGATAGAGAAGACTTCTACTCACTACTCAATACTGGACTATTCTATTGTAGGCAACATTCTATAGTCGAAAATCTGTACATGGCTATATTAACAAACCTATATCTACATAATTTTCAGTTGTATTTACTTTCCTTATCCTGTACCGTTGATTATTATCGTCCGCGAACCACTAGGGGGCAACTGTGTCACGTTACGACAGTTAGTCGAGAGTAGAAAATAAAGTGCTTCTGGTTTAGTGAGATAATACTGCTGCTCTAAGCCCCACTACCTTCCTCTGTCTTCTCAATGCCCTCTACCCTCCTCTTCCCTCTAATCTCTCTCTATTCATCCATTCCTCTCTCTCTAAACTTCAGTTTTTCACAGACATTTTGTGTGTGTGTATGTGTGTGTGTGTGT
>NW_028177209.1:0-15975 GCF_964030765.1 Micromesistius poutassou
TGTACCTCAATATCGTCTGCGTCGCATATCCAGAAGCTTTGGATCAAATCGAAATGACTCAATCTATTCCCCGACTATCGTACTGTAGGTCTGACTCGACTAGATCATGCATATCTAACACCGTCTTTCAAAACCTCAAAATGTTTTCCAGTTCTTCTGCTTGTGGCCTCATCATTGTACGGCCGAGCTACGTGTACCTGGACCTGTACCGTACACAAACAGAGCAGGAGGAAACCATGCCAGAGGGGGTAGACCTTGAGGTGCAGCCACATGGTAGAGGGCGTGAGGCAGGGCTGATCCTGACCCAGAGAGCAGTGCTGTCGGAGCCCCACAGGGCCCTTCTGTGGCCTCGTGGCAGATGCACTCTGGAGCACTTGGCATGGTGCTTCTACCCCCAAGGCCAGGGTGTTTATGGACTGAACAAGAGCCTCTCTGCTCCGCTTCCACTTCAGGTTCAGACACTGCACTCACAGACGCACATGCTGGTGTGTGTGTGTGTGTGTGTGTGTGTGTGTGTGTGTGTGTGTGTGTGTGTGTGTGTGTGTGTGTGTGTGTGTGTGTGTGTGTGTGTGTGTGTGTGTGTGTGTGTGTGTGTGTGTGTGTGTGTGTGTGTGTGTCCGTCCCCAAAATCGGACAACATAGTTTTTTTTTTGCTTTATTTCACAAACAACACAGAACCGTTTTCTAAGTGGAGTATTTTTTTCTAAAACCTAATATTTCAACACTTTGCGTGGGCGGAGCATCATTTCACGTGTCCATTTGTATTGGTCATGTTTTTGTCATGTCTATCATGTCCTGCCAATCCCCCATGTGGGACAGAACAGCCTTACCCCAACCCCCACTCCACTAGACGGCCTCCTCACCAAGACCTGATGTCAGGCCCGCAGTCCCTCACCACATTCTGCAAAAGACTCAAGACTCTCCTGTTCAGAGTTCACCACCCGTCCCACGCCCTTATTGTACGTTGTACGTCCTGGCACTTAATGTACGCCCTTATTGTATGTCGTACTTAGTTAAAGTACATAGTGTAGCTTCTTACCCTAGCTATCTGTGTATACGGTCTGCGCCAGCACGGAGTAGACGCATTTACGTCACGCTCCCACCCACTTCATAAATTCTAAGAACTGAGCCCCTTTTTTCACAACTCTACGAACAATGAACAACTACTGTTAACTTTTAACGAGAAGCCTACGAGAAGATGGCCACAAAAACCGCCAGTGTGAAAAAGGACGAAAATATCGTCAAGGATAATGCAGCTGCTAGCCGCGTGGATGTGGATGCCATAGCCGCTATGCTATAGACCAGCTCTTTCCACTGACTTCAGATCTGCATTCTCAACTAGTGATCGACCGATATAGAAATATATATATTTATTATTTTATATATATATCTTTTTTTTTTTTTCCTGGCATGATATACAGACAGTTCAATAAATGTTCCTTATTTAAATTGAGACTTGTACCATTTGTTATCATCATTGTGTCATTTTTATGATGTAAACTGAGGGAGCAGAATCAGTATCGGCTCCAAGTATCGTCTGAAGAACACGGTGCCTCTTCATCAGCCTTGGCCGATGAAACCCTAACGAATAGAGACACAAATAAAGACACCTCTTTACATACAGAACCTTATCATACTTCACTCTTTGGAATTTGGAATCAAATCCAACTCTTTCTTGGTTTGCCCAAAGTCTACTCAGACAATCTGTCCTCATCGTGCTTTCTCGCCGGCGTTAATGGATCCAGCCTTTTTCCTGTGGAACGCCAAAAGTGTTGTTTTCATAAAGGACCTGTGCTGTGACGGAAACCTAGTCTCACTCCACACCTCCACCAGACGTTTGACTTACTGTGCACGCACTTGTTCAGGTTCTTCCAAATGAGGCATGATAGCAGGACTCCTGTACAAAGCTCTGAACGTATGGCCAAACACACGCAGCAGGGGCAGTGTCTCGGTACGGTGTCCTGCTGGCTCATGGACGACGGCCCACTGAGGAGGTGAAGAAGGATCGGGAGCAGGAAGTTGGCTTGAAATGGTTTGGGACGGTATCCTGGATAGGCTTCATAGCAGCTCAATAAACTCCAGACATTCCTTAATACCGTTTAAAGTAGTCCACAGGCGTCACTACTCTAAAGCCAGGCTCCATGGCATATACCCTAACACTTAACTCTTAGATAAAAACCATGAACAACAAACAGGGACTCTTTCACATCAGTTTTGGTCTTGTTCTAAGTTCACTTTCTTCTGGTCTCTTGTATTCGATTACACTCCAAAGGCTTTTCACAAACCTGTTACACCTGACCCGGTCCTTGGCGTCTTTGGCTCAGTTGTGTTTAATCCCAACATCACCAACTATGAAGGGCGCGCGTTGTCTCGTGGTGTTTTTGCTGTGGAAAATTTCCGAAAACCTGAAGGAAAACCTGAGTATTGTTATTAGAGGTGAGACGGAATCGTTCTAGAGAGAATTGCGATGCATCGAAGAATCGATTATATTTCCCACCCCTAATTGTTATCCTGTACAACCCCTATGATTCCTTCAATATATATATATATATATATATATATATAAATATAAATAAAAACTAGTAGGCCTAATTGTTGGTGCACTTGGTTCTATGAACATCCTTACTGTACCCACATATATTGTCGTTTCTCTTTCTTCTGACCAATGTGCTTATTGTAGGTGGCTGTGGATAAAGGCGTGTTGTAAATGTTGATGGTTGTCCGCCCCTACCCCCCCCCTCCCCGCCCCCTCCCCGCCCCAGGATCATGCGCCGGGTGATGGGGAACAAGTCGAGCTGCCCCACCCAGGGGGACAAGGTGGTGGAGCTCATCTACATCGACATCGTGGGACTCACGCAGTTCAAGAAGACCCTGGGGCCCTCCTGGGTGCACTACCAGTGAGTATACTGGTTTATATACATCATGTTATCATACTGGTTTATATACATCATGTTATTATACTGGTTTAGATACATCATGTTATCATACTGGTTTAGATACATCATGTTATCATACTGGTTTATATTAGATACATCATGTATCATCACAATCAGTGAGTGATCATATTATACTGGTTTATGTACTATATTAGCTATATTGTGTATAATGACAAAAGCTAATAGAAAAATTTAAAAATGATAAACCTTTTTTATAGGTACCTCTCATGTATTTGTATTTTCCATTTATTAAATCACATTATACTAGTAGTAATAAACATTTTGTATAGCATGTCTTGTATAGCAAATGCGTAAAAAGGCATGTCACAAAGTAATTGCCATGATCCATTAAACCAAGGTAAAGTAGTGGCACAATGGCTGCTATTGTATTCATTAGTTAGATATACTTAAGACGAGGAATACGGTGGTTTGATATCAGCTCGGTCAATGCCCTTTGTTCTTGCGATACGCACACGCCCACACACACACGCACACTTTGTGACCTAGTTAGCGTCTGGTAGGGGTAGCTTTGTGTGAATGATCAATGAGGTGTGTTTGAGCTGTGAAGTTCAGTAGGAGGGGTGGAAGGAGCTGGGAGATGTGATCTTTGTCCCTGTTGTGTAGTGCTTTTGAAACATCAACTTCACCATCCACCAGAAGTTAACTTCAGGTGTTTGTATTGTTTATATACTGGTTGTTCTGCCAATTTGGTGTCTTGACATAAGTTTAATAATAGCGCGGCTCACCAAAGCCATGTCAGAAAAACCTTCCCTTTGGAGTGTCTCCCTGAGAGAATCTTCTAGAGTGAACTTTACTCAACGCTTTGTCCCAACATCACCCAGAGAGTATTGTCCTCAGAGATCGACCCAAGAAGGCGACCATAACCTTGAACCTGCTTATTCCTCAGAGTTGGAGTCTGTGGCCGGGCGTCTGACCTGGGTCAAACCCTCTGACCCTGTCTCTGACCTGGGTCAAACCCTCTGACCCTGTCTCTGACCTGGGTCAAACCCTCTGACCCTGTCTCTGACCTGGGTCAAACCCTCTGACCCTGTCTCTGACCTGGGTCAAACCCTCTGACCCTGTCTCTGACCTGGGTCAAACCCTCTGACCCTGTCTCTGACCTGGGTCAAACCCTCTGACCCTGTCTCTGACCTGGGTCAAACCCTCTGACCCTGTCTCTGACCTGGGTCACCTGGTCTGTCGTGGGTCTGACCTTTGACCTGGGTCACCTGGTCTGTCTGTGGGTCTGACCTTTGACCTGGGTCACCTGGTCTGTCTGTGGGTCTGACCTTTGACCTGGGTCACCTGGTCTGTCTGTGGGTCTGACCTTTGACCTGGGTCACCTGGTCTGTCGTGGGTCTGACCTTTGACCTGGGTCACCTGGTCTGTCTGTGGGTCTGACCTTTGACCTGGGTCACCTGGTCTGTCTGTGGGTCTGACCTTTGACCTGGGTCACCTGGTCTGGGGTAGGGTAGCTTCCCTAGCGTCTAAAGCTAACTGAGGTCTGGCCAATCACAATCTTGCCGCCTCAGACCACAGCGCGCGGCGGTCACGGGCCGCTGTGTGTGCGGCTCTATAAATACGAGGTGCAGCTGGGGCCCCGTCCCCGGGGGCCGGGGCCCTCCTCCAGCGCCGGCTCCTGTCTGGCCGCGGCTCCCGGCCCGCTGCAGACGGACGCTTCCGCTCTAATCTGTGCAGGCGGACGTGCTGCTGTTGTTGTTTTTAATCAAGCTCACAGTACCGGCGACGAGGTGCTGAGGCTGCGAACGGCCCCCGAGGGCCCCCGGGGGCCCCCTGTCGGCCCGAGGGCCCCCTGTCGGCCCGTGGCCCCCGAGGGCCCCCTGTCGGCCTGTGGCCCCCCGAGGGCCCCCTGTCGGCCCGTGGCCCCCGAGGGCCCCCTGTCGGCCTGTGGCCCCCCGAGGGCCCCCTGTCGGCCCGTGGGCCCCGAGGGCCCCCTGTCGGCCCGTGGCCCCCGAGGGCCCCCTGTCGGCCCGTGGCCCCCGAGGGCCCCCTGTCGGCCCGTGGCCCCCGAGGGCCCCCTGTCGGCCCGTGGCCCCCTGTGGCCCCCTGTCGGCCTGTGGCCCCCTGTCGGTCCGTGGGCCCCCTGTCGGCCCGTGGCCCCCGGGGGCCCCCTGTCGGCCCGTGGCCCCCGGGGGCCCCCTGTCGGCCCGGGGGCCCCCTGTCGGCCCGTGGCCCCCGAGGGCCCCCTGTCGGCCCGTGGCGGTGTGCCGATGGCCGTCTTCCTCCGCTGGGCCCCTGGAGGAAAACGCTTTTATCTTTGAGTTTTGGCGGCCGTCTGTATTTCTTCTCATTGATCTAGATTCCTCTTTGATGACTCACTGAAGACTTTATTCTTCTTTGGTCTTCTCTTTTTTTTTTCAACGACGTGTTTCCACGTGCGTTGAAGCGGGAAGTGAACCCCGCAGGAGCGCCGGCCGACGTGTTGGGGACACGCGGGACTCTGTAGACGTGACCCCACGTACCGAGGTGTGAGTAGGCATGAAGGATGAACAATGGCATCGTGAAACGACGATGGAAAACAGGACCCCGCCCCCTGTGTACACGGAGTTCATCTGGACCCAGAGTCCCAGGGGCAGAGACGCTGGTGGTGTAGGGCAGAGATTGGTCAGCATATGGAGCTTATTTATGAACTTACATTTAAGGCGTTTAGCAGACGCTTTCATCCAAAGCGACTTACTACGGTGAACACACACCGACGGCGGAGTCGACCACGCAGGGCGACAGCCGGCTGGTCAGGAGCGGTCAGGGTTAAGCGTCTCGCTCAGGGACACATCGACGCTAGGAGGAGCCGGGGATCGAACCAGCAACCTTCGGGTTACACGTCAACCTGCTGTACCTCCTGAGCTACGCCGACCCCGATCTAGATGTAGTTGATCTAAAGCTGTAGCAGTCAGTGGATCACCCGTTGTAAAGAGGTCCACGCTATACACCTAGCTGACTTTAACTGTCCTCCAAACAGGACGCAGGGAGGGGATGTTGGATCCGCCTTATTGTTTGTACATTGCCATTCAGGACATCTGTCTGTGTGTGTGTGTGTACTTTAACCTGTTCAAACTCATTACTCATGTGCAACAGGTGTGCAGCCTCCCCCAGCCACACACACACACACACACACACACACACACACACACACACACACACACACACACACACACACACACACACACACACACACACACACACACACACACACACACACACACACACACACACACACACGTGTGGCGAGAATACTAAACTCCAAAAGCAGAGAAAGAAGAAGTCACTGATGTAGAACCATTGCACCGAGATAATCATTATGAAATATTAGTGTCGGCTGAACGCTTGTGGGCAGCGAACCCCAATGTCCCCGGGCGACCTGCGGTCACCTCCCTTCTCTCTCCGTCGCCCCCGTCACACCTGTATCAGCCTCCCGTCACCGCCTGTGGCTCTGGGTCGCTGCCCCTGGCCCTGACAGCTGTGGGTCTGGACCCCACGCTGTCAGGCCCTGCTTGACGTCGTCCTCTGGGTCCCGTTGTTCTCTGTACTCTCAGAAAGGCAGAGAGGGGGAGAGGTGCAGCACAATGTGCAGGAGAGCTGCTGATGAATGGCCTTCTGTTGGCTGTGGTTTTTCCGGAGCGAGGAAAGAGGAAAAAATAAGTCCTGTGTGTGAAGTGCTCACTAAGGTCCATTCATCACGCTGCGGTCTGCACCTCACGCAGCGAGGCGCGGGGCGGCGCTGGGGGCCCGCGGGGCGGCGGTGGGGCCCGTGGGGCGGCGCTGGGGGCCCGTGGGGCGGCGCTGGGGGCCCGCGGTGGGGCCCACGGGGCGGCGGTGGGGCCCGCGGGGCGGCGCTGGGGCCGGTGGGGCCCGTGGGGCCCGCGGGGCGGCGGTGGGGCCCACGGGGCGGCGGTGGGGCCCGCGGGGCGGCGGTGGGGCCCGCGGGGCGGCGGTGGGGCCCGTGGGGCCCGTGGGGCCCGCGGGGCGGCGGTGGGGCCCACGGGGCGGCGGTGGGGCCCGCGGGGCGGCGCTGGGGCCCGTGGGGCCCGTGGGGCCCGCGGGGCGGCGGTGGGGCCCGCGGGGCGGCGGTGGGGCCCGCGGGGCGGCGTTGGGGGCGGTGGGGCCCGCGGGGCGGCGTTGGGGGCGGTGGGGCCCGCGGGGCGGCGCTGGGGGCCCGCGGTGGGGCCCACGGGGCGGCGGTGGGGCCCGCGGGGCGGCGCTGGGGCCGGTGGGGCCCGTGGGGCCCGCGGGGCGGCGGTGGGGCCCACGGGGCGGCGGTGGGGCCCGCGGGGCGGCGGTGGGGCCCGTGGGGCCCGTGGGGCCCGCGGGGCGGCGGTGGGGCCCACGGGGCGGCGGTGGGGCCCGCGGGGCGGCGCTGGGGCCCGTGGGGCCCGTGGGGCCCGCGGGGCGGCGGTGGGGCCCGCGGGGCGGCGGTGGGGCCCGCGGGGCGGCGTTGGGGGCGGTGGGGCCCGCGGGGCGGCGTTGGGGGCGGTGGGGCCCGCGGGGCGGCGCTGGGGGCCCGCGGGGCGGCGTTGGGGCCCGTGGTGGGGCCCGCGGGGCGGCGTTGGGGGCGGTGGGGCCCGTGGGGCCCGCGGGGCGGCGCTGGGGCGGCCGTGGGGCCCGTGGGGACGGCCAGGCGTATGAGGAAGTCTCCGTCGGTGCTCCTAGCCTCGCCGTGTTGATGTTCCCGGCCCCCCGTCGTCGTCGTCTGGTCCTCCTCCCCTGGCGGTGGTTTCTCTCTGGTTCCCGTTTTGTCTCCTCTGCTGACTTCCTCTCTCTGGTTCCTCCTGCCGTGGTGGACACACTCTCTGTGACCCCGTTTGTTCTGAGCCGTGCAGCGGGGTAAGCGTGTCAGCCATAGGAGCGGAGCCCTAGTGGGCTGGAGGCTTCAGGGCCTCCTGAAACCCTTTGTTTCAGAAACGGTAGCTTACAATATAACTATATAACTTACACTATATCGTTCGGATCGCATTAAAAAAGATATTGAGTGTGGGTTGGCTGACCCTGGCTGTCACAACGCCCACTTCCCCTTCTTCACTGAACGGATGATTCACCTTCCTGACGCCCGCAAAGTGATTGTTTTGACAGACTGCTTGTCTCTGACAGACTGCTCGTCTCTGACAGACTGCTTGTCTCTGACAGACTGCTCGTCTCTGACAGACTGTTAGTCTCTGACAGACTTTGTCTCTGACAGACTGCTCGTCTCTGACAGACTGCTCGTCTCTGACAGACTGTTCGTCTCTGACAGACTGCTCGTCTCTGACAGACTGGTCGTCTCTGACAGACTGCTCGTCTCTGACAGACTGGTCGTCTCTGACAGACTGCTCGTCTCTGACAGACTGCTCATCATCTCAGCTTGTCTCAAGCGTGCCCTCAGTCACACTTCAGCAACAACAGTGTTCTCCAAAGCCCTACTCTGGCCACATGGGGGGAGGGGGGTTCTTACCCCCTGGGTAGACTAGCGTTGATACCCCCTGGGTAGACTAGGTCTGATACCCCCTGGGTAGACTAGGGTTGATACCCCCTGGGTAGACTAGGGTTGATACCCCCTGGGTAGACTAGGGTCTGATACCCCCTGGGTAGACTAGGGTTGATACCCCCTGGGTAGACTAGGGTTGATACCCGTCCTCCATTAGGAGCTGATGTCCTCCCTGTTTCATGGGTCCGCAACAAAATAGGGTCCGCCAATCCAAGCTCCAGAAGAATTCTGAGTACGATTTCCCAGCATCCTCCCCCACCCCCCATATCCTCCCCCTACTGGTGTTCAGAATCCTCCAGCTGGATGTCCCCCCCCCCCCCCATCCCCTGCGCTGTAAGGACCAGATCCATCTGTACTCACTGCCCAGGTCCCACCTGGGTCCATAAAGTATTATCTTAACTAAATGGCTCAGTTGAAATGTTTCCCTCATTCCCCCGCACTGACACACACCCGCACACACACCTCCACCTTTGGAGAGGCTGCGTCCCCGTGGCAACCGGCCAGATTTCCATCTTCTGTTGCATCCGCTGGTTAGCTCTAGCTCTAGCTCTAGCTCTAGCTAGCCGCTCTGTCTCGGAGGCTGTGTTGTGGCGGTTGGGGAGCGCTTGTTTTTCACTGCTGCTGCTGCTGTTGGTTGCTGCTGTTCCAACCTCTCCATTATAATGGCTTCATTCTGGTAAGCCTAGTTGCTCTGTCGCTTGCTTGTTCTCGCTCTCTCGTTATCTCTCGCTCTCTAGTTCTCTCTCGTTATCGCTCTCTCGTTCTCTCTCGTTATCTCTCTCTCTCTTGTTCTCTCTCGTTATCTCTCTCTCTCTTGTTCTCTCTCGTTATCTCTCGCTCTCTAGTTCTCTCTCGTTATCGCTCTCTCGTTCTCTCTCGTTGTCGCTCTCACTCTCGCTCTCGCTCTCTCTCAGGAGGGATAGGAGAGTGGACAGGGAGGGAGGGAGGGATAGGAGAGTGGACAGGGAGGGAGGGAGGGATAGGAGAGTGGGGAGGGAGTGAGGGAGGGAGGGATAGGAGAGTGGTGAGGGAGGGAGGGAGGGAGTGTGCTCTTTGGTGATCATTGTCAGACCTTGCACCTTTCACTACTCCAACGGGAGTTGAACCACACACATTTTAGAACTGTGTGTCGACTGTCACGGCAGGAGAATTTAACCATAAGCAGGTCCTACGAGCAGCATTCTGCCAACACACACACATGTCCACCAATGCAAAGAAATGGGCAGCCTAAAATAATACTGAGAATCAAGCTGGTCAACACACACACACACACACGCAGGCACATACACATTCACACACATACATACATGTATGACATATAATGTGAATATGAAGAGACAATGTAGCAGATTAGATGGTTGGTTTGAATTGTGGGTAGAATGGTTAACGTGTGTACTCTGTGATGCAGTAACACCTGCGATAGCAAGTGCAAGATGACACATTCAATAGGAACTGCTAAAGGGTATACAACAGTCAACCCATGTGTGGAGAGCTAATCTGCAAGGGTGTGTTATGTGAACGACTTAAGAACACTATGAACACACTCCACTGATGTCCTGTTCACTCTGAATGAATGGTGTCTGTGTGTGTGTGTGTGTGTGTGTGTGTGTGTCACAGGTGCATGTTGCGGGTGCTGGATTCCTTCGGCACGGAGCCCGAGTTTAACCACGCCCACTACGCCCAGTCCAAGGGCCACAAGACGCCCTGGGGGAAGTGGAACCTGAACCCGCAGCAGTTCAACACCATGTTCCGTAAGTCCTCCGTGGAACTGGTTTGTTTTGAGTCGTTCTGAAAAGATAGTTTTAACCAATGGGCAGCGAGGGGGGGGTGTAGGCATCAGGTTGATGGGAACCAAACCCAGAACCCTCAGGCTGGGAATCAAACCCAAAACATTACTGTCAAGAGATACTTCTTATCCAGTTAGGAGGTAGGGGTGTGAGGCATTAGTGCTCTAAGGTCTCCCAGTCTCACTGGCGTCCTACTACAATACCAGGAGCCTGACCCATGAGCCCCCCAGTCAGTGGAACCCTTCCACACCGGGCTCATGATCCGCTGGGTGCTTTGTGTGAGAGCTCAGCAGTGGTGCCTCTCCACCGGCGTCCAGGCCAGTTCCTCTTTCAGAGGAGTCACTGCAGTTCATCTCACATCCTCTGTCTGTGGCTGTTGATGGTGTATATTGATACATCCTCTGTCTGTGGTTGTTGATGGTGTATATTGATACATCCTCTGTCTGTTGATGGTGTATATTGATACATCCTCTGTCTGTGGTTGTTGATGGTGTATATTGATACATCCTCTGTCTGTTGATGGTGTATATTGATACATCCTCTGTCTGTTGATGGTGTATATTGATACATCCTCTGTCTGTTGATGGTGTATATTGATACATCCTCTGTCTGTTGATGGTGTATATTGATACATCCTCTGTCTGTTGATGGTGTATATTGATACATCCTCTGTCTGTGGTTGTTGATGGTGTATATTGATACATCCTCTGTCTGTGGTTGTTGATGGTGTATATTGATACATCCTCTGTCTGTTGATGGTGTATATTGATACATCCTCTGTCTGTGGTTGTTGATGGTGTATATTGATACATCCTCTGTCTGTTGATGGTGTATATTGATACATCCTCTGTCTGTTGATGGTGTATATTGATACATCCTCTGTCTGTTGATGGTGTATATTGATACATCCTCTGTCTGTTGATGGTGTATATTGATACATCCTCTGTCTGTGGTTGTTGATGGTGTATATTGATACATCCTCTGTCTGTGGTTGTTGATGGTGTATATTGATACATCCTCTGTCTGTGGTTGTTGATGGTGTATATTGATACATCCTCTGTCTGTTGATGGTGTATATTGATACATCCTCTGTCTGTTGATGGTGTATATTGATACATCCTCTGTCTGTGGTTGTTGATGGTGTATATTGAGGTATATTCTGCAAGGCTGTGAAACAAACACTTAAGTCCTTACAGAATATAGTTCAAACAGAAACTACATCGACTCAATTATTCATTCTGTGCCCATTACCTGTTTTCTATGGCAATAGGGTCACATTCCGGAAGTATTCTGTAAGGTTCTTGGTTTGATTCCCAGTGTCCACAGCTCGCCCTGAGGTATCCCTCACACCCTCCCTGCTCCCAGCAAGTCTCTGGTTTAAGGGAGCTGCTCAGTGGTAACAACAGAGCGGTCTGTGGCCCAAAGCCCCCCGGTGAGATTCACCCGGTCACAACGGACCCGCTGTAACGCGTCGGACAACGCAGCCTAATGACTCCATCGGGAGAAGGTAAAGGCGGTTTCACGTTGTCTTAAACGTGGGACAACAAGGAAATCCTCTTCATCCGTCCCACTCACGGTCCCACACTGCAACACGGGTCCAGCGGCCCTCCCTCCCCCCAACGGAGGCCTGCTGGCTGAAGGGGTGGGGGTGGGGGGGTGGTGGTGGTGGGTGGTGAGGGGGTGGTGGGTGGTGAGGAGCTGGGGGTGGGGGGGGGGTGGTGGTGAGGGGGTGGTGGGTGGTGGTGGTGAGGGGGTGGTGGGCGGTGAGGAGCTGGGGGTGGGGGGTGGTGGTGGTGGTGGTGAGGAGCTGGGGGTGGGGGGGGGTGGTGGTGAGGGGGTGGTGGGTGGTGGTGGTGAGGAGCTGGGGGTGGTGGTGGGCGGTGAGGAGCTGGGGGTGGGGGGTGGTGGTGGTGAGGAGCTGGGGGTGGGGGGTGGTGGTGGTGAGGAGCTGGGGGTGGGGGGGGGGGTGGTGGTGGTGAGGAGCTGGGGGTGGGGGGGGGGGGTGGTGAGGAGCTGGGGGTGGGGGGGGGGGGGGTGGTGGTGGTGGGGAGGAGCTGGGGGTGGTGGTGGTGAGGAGCTGGGGGTGGGGGGTGGTGGTGGTGAGGAGCTGGGGGTGGTGGTGAGGAGCTGGGGGTGGGGGTGAGGAGCTGGGGGTGGGGGGGGGGGGTGGTGGTGGTGGGGAGGAGCTGGGGGTGGTGGTGGTGGTGGTGAGGAGCTGGGGGTGGTGGTGAGGAGCTGGGGGTGGTGGTGGTGGTGGTGAGGAGCTGGGGGTGGTGGTGGTGAGGAGCTGGGGGTGGTGGTGGTGGTGGTGAGGAGCTGGGGGGTGGTGGTGAGGAGCTGGGGGTGGTGGTGGTGAGGAGCTGGGGGTGGTGGTGGTGGTGGTGAGGAGCTGGGGGTGGTGGTGGTGGTGAGGAGCTGGGGGTGGTGGTGGTGAGGAGCTGGGGGTGGTGGTGGTGGTGGTGAGGAGCTGGGGGTGGTGGTGGTGGTGAGGAGCTGGGGGTGGTGGTGAGGAGCTGGGGGTGGTGGTGAGGAGCTGGGGGTGGTGGTGGTGAGGAGCTGGGGGTGGTGGTGGTGGTGGTGAGGAGCTGGGGGTGGTGGTGAGGAGCTGGGGGTGGTGGTGAGGAGCTGGGGGTGGTGGTGGTGGTGAGGAGCTGGGGGTGGTGGTGGTGGTGAGGAGCTGGGGGTGGTGGTGGTGGTGAGGAGCTGGGGGTGGGGGGTGGTGGTGAGGAGCTGGGGGTGGGGGGTGGTGGTGAGGAGCTGGGGGTGGTGAGGAGCTGGGGGTGGTGGTGGTGGTGAGGAGCTGGGGGTGGGGGGTGGTGGTGAGGAGCTGGGGGTGGTGAGGGGGAGCTGGGGGTGGGGGGTGGTGGTGGTGGTGGGGAGGAGCTGGGAGTGGGTGGTGGTGGTGGGGAGGAGCTGGGAGTGGGGGGGGTGGGGGGTGGTGGTGAGGAGCTGGGGGTGGTGAGGGGGAGCTGGGGGTGGGGGGTGGTGGTGGTGGTGGGGAGGAGCTGGGAGTGGGTGGTGGTGGTGGGGAGGAGCTGGGAGTGGGGGGGGTGGTGGTGGTGGTGAGGAGCTGGCGGTGGGGGGGGGGGTGGTGGTGGTGGTCTGGCGGTGGGGGGGGGGGTGGACGGCGGGGTCGTGTTCCTTCAGGATGGCAGCGAGCCGTTCCCCCTGGGTACTGACCTTTCCCCCCCGGCCGGACAAAGGCGCTGAAACGCTATCCCTCTTACCGGGCCGCGCTGCTTTCTTTAAAGAACCGCTGCGGGCCCAGAGCGACCCGGGGCCCCCGCCACACCCCCCCCCCACGCCCACACACCTCAAAGGGCTCTTTGTGCGCTGAATAAGGCTACGTCTTTCCCAGAAGACACCCTGGAAGTCCATTTGAAGAGCAGCGGGGTTAGATGATATCGCGGTGGAAACAAGTGCAGGGCCCGTGTTGGCAGAGCCCTGCAGCCACCGGGGGCTTTGCCTTCCGCTGCGGGCCCCTGGGGGCCTCTGTCGCCCGGCGACTCTCCGCCTCGCTGTGTGGCGGGTGCCGCTCTTCCAGGGCTTCAGCCTGCAGTGTTGGTGCGTGCGGTCGCTCGGGGCCCCCCTGTGTTGGTACCGGTATGCCTCCGCTGTGGCCCGGTGGACCCGTTTGGACGTGTCGGTTGTGTTAAGGCGAGCTGAAGAATGAGATCAAAGCTGCTGTAGGTACGACTTGTTGTGAAAGAGAAGGAAAGAGCAGAAGAGCAGATTTGAAATGTTGGAACAGACGAACCCACTTGTGATTGAACGACTCAAATCAATCGTAGCCCTAACCCATCGATCATAAATGAGCTGGGAGCGGGCTAACTAGGCCTGGGCCATACGGCTGAAAGACACATCACGATATAACCTGATCATATTGATCCATATCGATAACTAGTTATCATTTGAATGACCTAAAAAGACCAGGAGTTACCATGCTGGATGTAAACGCTTCTGTTTAACACTTAATACGACCTTCCACTGTTCTTCATTGATCAATACTCCAATGTCGATACAACAATTAAAAACACTCCAATATTGTCAATAAGTACGGAACCGTGTTTGTGTAACAAACCCAGCTGCTAGATTCGGTGGCCCAGTCTCTTATCAATATATATTGAACATGTTTTATATTGATCTAAAGTCTATCACGATACCATCATTCATTGTTTTATTGCCCAGGCCCAGGTCTAATGTCTAAAAGTCTCACAGAGGCAGGTCTACCAGTACAGATATTCCTTTACAGCATTTCACTCACTATAACGGCTGATGGATGACATTTGAAACAAATGACACTCAAATCAAACTCTTCAATCGTACCTAGAGCATCTTTTTGATTATAACAGTAGTACAGTCTTTGTTTCCTTCTTCTCTTATGCATTTATTATTATTTGACATGTGCATGTGCTCCTTTGACCCCATAGTCACCAATGCAGTCAAATCCCTCTTAAAACGATCCCTCATCATTTGGTACTGAGATGGCCCAAATCATCAGGCCTACCCGGGCTACTTGTGAGTGTGGCCCAATAAGAGAGTAGCAGGGCCATTCATCCTCCTTTTGGATTGGTCCATTTGTCTACTGGCGGGGCCATACATCTGAGTTGACGGGACATGGAGTACCTGGTCCCCAGCCAACCGGACAAGACGAGGCCAAACCAGCCCCGTTGATCTCATTTGGTTAGCCTCGCGTTTAGCGGGGACATTTCCTTATGTTGCAACGTGCTATGCATCTCAATTAGCCCCAATGTACAAATTACAGTAAGTAATTTATTAATCATGACGCCGCAAGAAAGGAAAATAAATACCTTTCAGCACTTTGTCTTTATTCAAACCGCACCCACTGGCCAGGGAATGAGTCCAGAGGCAAAGTGGCTTTAAGTGCTTTCACCGGGAGAGGTAAGCCCCAAATGCTTTCTCAAAGAACAAACCACAGGAACTGAAAAAGGGGAAACACATTAGCGCGTATGTGTGCCGTTGTGTGGTTCTATGTGTCCAGAGAGTGTGTCCTGGTTCTATGTGTCCAGTCTGCTGTCCTGGGCCTGTCCTCCTGGTTCTATGTGTCCAGTCTGCTGTCCTGGGCCTGTCCTCCTGGTTCTATGTGTCCAGTCTGCTGTCCTGGGCCTGTCCTCCTGGTTCTATGTGTCCAGTCTGCTGTCCTGGGTCTGTCCTCCTGGTTCTATGTGTCCAGTCTGCTGTCCTGGGCCTGTCCTCCTGGTTCTATGTGTCCAGTCTGCTGTCCTGGGCCTGTCCTCCTGGTTCTATGTGTCCAGTCTGTTGTCCTGGGCCTGTCCTCCTGGTTCTATGTGTCCAGTCTGCTGTCCTGGGTCTGTCCTCCTGGTTCTATGTGTCCAGTCTGCTGTCCTGGGCCTGTCCTCCTGGTTCTATGTGTCCAGTCTCCCTGCTGTCCTGGGCCTGTCCTCCTGGTTCTATGTGTCCAGTCTCCCTGCTGTCCTGGGCCTGTCCTCCTGGTTCTATGTGTCCAGTCTCCTGCTGTCCTGGGCAGCCGGAGGTTCTGGCTGTAGTGAGGGGGTAGAACCTTAAACACAAACATTGTTTACATTGTTTCTTAACCCCTTTTAATGTTTTTATTAAAAAAAAGAATTGACAGCTTTAAATAAGTTTCCCAATTGCTCATACGTGTTTTTTTAAGCACAGTAGTTGTGGTGACTTTATTTAGTATTATTCTAGCCTCATAAAGCCCTCATCTCAAACTAACACAACTTGTCATAAAGGGTACATGCTGGTACCTTGTCTAAAAACATCCTAG
>NW_028177208.1:0-40000 GCF_964030765.1 Micromesistius poutassou
CTAAGTTGTTGTGTGACTTTATTTCTGAGACCTAAAAATCTGGTGATCAGTACTCAGTTTTGATTTCAAGAACTTTTTGAGTGAAGCATCTCTTTTTTTCATTAACTCCCAGAGATTACTATTAAACCAGGGTAAATTTCGTTTTGTATTTGTTTTTTTGCCCCTGATTTTTGTGTATTTCAGAAGAATATCTTTAACAGTTGACATAAAATCAGTACAAGCTTCCTCACAGGACATATTACCAATGGTGTCATTCCAGTTTAATTGTTTTATTTCATTTTCAATGAGGGCCATGTCTTTTTGGGAGATAAAAGGCATGCTTGATTTTTCCCTCATTGAGTTTTCGTTTCTATAACGTACTTTTGTCAACTTTCTAGAAGAGTTCACTCACCGTGTGCCTATTGCTTTACAACATTTCCACCCTCTCCATCAATCAACATATTTTTAGGATTCAGTGAACTATGCTATTGCTTTTATATATAAATAAACAACAGTTCAAGTTAGGCGTGGAGTGATACGGATCTCTGTAAACTGAATGGGCGTCATAGCTGTGTGTATACGCTCATTATACAACAGTTGGGAACCAATCAGATCGCTTGATTTAAGCCACCCGTTTTCTATTATCTCTCATATCACTGTGGGGGGAGTTGGCATATTGGCGCCCCCTCCGGCTGCAGGCGCCCTGCTCGCTGAGAAGGTGCCGTCAGAGAAGCTGTATGAGAAGTAGTGGTGGCTCGTTCACGAACTAATCAGTTTGAACGAACAACTCTTTAAAACAAACAAACCAACCTGATTCGCCGCTCTCGTTCGTCGTCGGTCGTCTCGTTCGTTCTCCGAGACTCGACTCCCAGCTCCACCCACTAGTCGCTGAGTCGCGCTGACTCGCGAGTCGCTGTTCGTTCACTGACTGTGTTTAGTGGTGAAGACTCAAGGACTGAGAAGTCACGAGAGTCAGCCGGGCAACAACATCCCGATTCCGAACATGAAGCACTCCTCAGCTAAAAGGAACTTAGTTAATGTTGTGTTGATTGATGACCGTTTGCACCATTGCACGATCGTGATTCGTTTGAGAATGAGAACGAGGGAGGAGCTGAGTCTGACCGACTCGGCTGAGAACGTGCATTCGTGATTCGTTTGAACGAGAACGAGGGAGGAGCCGAGTCTGACCGACTCAGTGACTGAGAATCATGATTCACCGCTACCGGAAACGCGAACGAACAAACAAACGAATGAACGACTCTTCTTGGCGAACTGACCGACGCGAACTGATTCATTCAAACGAATCATGAAATCCACCACTAGTGAGAAGGGGAAAGGGGAGGGGGGGGACAGTTCACCTCTGGGTCTCCATAACGGACAAGGGGGGGACGGGGGTCCACTGTTAGCGGATTGAAATCCTTATTGCAGCCTGCAGGGTTATGTGATCAACATACGGAGGAACGCGGTCGCTGAGCTGCCCCAACATGAGACGTTAAACTCAGCTAGAACCGCCGCCCACCACGTCCACCATCATCCAAAACGTGATGTCAACACACCAACAATAGTCTGAAAGCCTACAGAGACTATAGATAGTTAATGTGACGATCACGTTATTAAAAATAGACTTGGAGCAATGATTTACAAACTATCTTTTTGGGAGCATGCTTTTGCAAGTAGTTCACCGCCCCTCCTGCCCATATGGACGGCCCAGTACAGAGCAACACTCTAATGGAATGAGTGGCTCAAGTCAGGCACACCTCGAATTTCTTGCAATTGAGAGGGGGGGGGGGGGCGCTCGGAGGGGGTCTCACCCGGGGTGTAATTCAATGTAGAACCGCCACTGCCTACCATCCATCTGTGTCCATTCATGTGAACAGATTCACTCACTTTAAAAGGGTTTAAGTTCATGTTTTGAATGCATAGGGGGCAGTGCTTCATTTGAGCCGGAACACGCCGGAACATGTTCCAGCACCTCCTGGGTCACTGAAAAATGAATCGCCTAAATGAAAAAAAACAATTACTGTTTGTGTGTTGAGTGTGGTTTTCTGTCTAGTTAGTCTTCATTCCCTGTTGAAGTTCCACTAAAATCTAGTGTTTGCATTTTAGGTTTGAGGTGAAAGATGGTAAAGAATGTGCACCCCTTTACCCTTTAGTTGTTTTTTTACTCTACTCTAAAACTTTACCGTTTTAATGATCAAACAGTTAAGTTCCACATCAGAGGACGTTGAAAAGACTTACCTCCAGAAAAGTAATAGTTCACACACGTGTGTGTGTGTGTGTGTGTGTGTGTGTGTGTGTGTGTGTGTGTGTGTGTGTGTGTGTGTGTGTGCAGGTTGTCTGGCTGCCTGGTCACACAGGAAGGCTGTGCTTCTCTGGCCTCAGCTCTGAGTTCCAACCCCTCCCATCTGAGAGAGCTGGACCTGAGCTACAATCACCCAGGAGACTCTGGAGCTGCGCTGCTCTCTGCTGGACTGGAGGATCCACGCTGGAGACTGGACACTCTCAGGTATGGAGAGGACAGCTCTCCACTCGGGGACAAAGTCTCCTACAGGGATTCAAGCCGCTGCTAGATGAAGCGGTTTGAAAAGGCAGCTGTAACTCATGTTGTGTAGAACGTGATGAGACAGCAGATGATGAAGGTGAATGTTTCAACATGCTGCTCTCACTTTGTTCCCCCCCAGTGTGGAGCATGGTGGAGTGTGGAGGCTGAAACCAGCTCTAAAGAAGTGTAAGTGTCTGTTTGATTCATCACAACACACACTCACTATTGGGATGGAAAGTCCATCCACACAGCAGGAGGTGACGTCCGCTCATTCACATGTGGACTTGTGTATCCGTATGTGTAGCTATGTTTGCCTGTGTTGATGTGTGTCTAGTATGTTTGTGTAGGTGTGTGTACGTATGTGTACATGTCTATGTACTGTATGTATGAACCAGGTCTATGGTACCAACAGTTAGTTTCCAGCCTGTATGTGAGCTCAGCTGGTTCAGTCTGTTGTTTACACAGGTGGATCACAATGGATGTGTATTGGAACCTTTCAAAGTCGAATATCTTGAAAAGTATGTAGACTATAGCTTAGATATTACAGAGGATTAATCAGCTCATCATGATGAACGTTTTGATGTATAATATGTGTATGTCGTGTAAATATTGCGGGAGTAGATTCAGTGTACACATTTTTCATTGTTTTGACTGGGACAACCACTCACACACACATGGGATTTACATTTACGTTTAACTTAAAACATCTTATAAACAATATGCATTACTATTTCTAAAGCTATAGCACACTAGTCCACTATAGTAGCTATCATCTGATATGATTTAGTCTTTCTATGTTCATTTTTGTAGAGAAGATGAACGTGAAACAGGAAGAACAGTACTAGTGATGAAGATGAGGATGAAGACCAGTTCAGTAGCAGTAGTAGTAGGTGATGGACAGGGATTGTTTATGAAGAACGCCAACGCCTCCCCCTCGGCCAGAGAGGCGGGGTTTGGCGATGTAACTGTAATTGGAAGGAGTGGCTTGATTGAGAGCGTAGAAGTCCAGGGGCTGTTGCCATGTTTCACAGAGGAGGAGCAGATCCATGTTATTGTCCAGTAGCAGTTCAGATATAACGGCTGATTTGTTGGAGAGGGAGCGACAGTTCAGCAGTGCGAGGGAGATGGATGGGGGGCAGGGGAGGGGGAACGGAGGTTAGTGAGGTTGGCAGTACGGCAGGTGGGGGTGACGGGGGGGCGAGAGTTAGTCCAGAGTGAGGGGATGGGTGAGCCATGGGGGAGGTGTTGGTTGCGAGAGGGGCCAGAACCTGGATGGATGTAGCGGCGTCGGCGGAGGATTCCGGCTGTGCTGGCTGCAGGGGCAGCAGCAGCAGAGAGACGATGGTTATTGTTGAGGCGGTGAGGGTCAGCGGCGGTGT
The DNA here is from genome assembly GCF_964030765.1 of Micromesistius poutassou. Taxonomy (NCBI): domain Eukaryota; kingdom Metazoa; phylum Chordata; class Actinopteri; order Gadiformes; family Gadidae; genus Micromesistius; species Micromesistius poutassou. The sequence goes on from NW_028177208.1 coordinate 3,901, forward strand.
AGCTGAGTGGGCCAGAAGTTGGTGGAGTAGAGGAGAGAGTCCTAAGAGTCTGGAGTAGCAGGAGTGATAATCCAAGGTGGAGACGAGACATGACGGCGGATGAAAGAAGGCCGGGTAGTATATTGGTGGTGGCTAGTAGCTGATTGGCTAGAAGCAGGGAGGCAGTGAGTTGTGTGTTGTTGTGTAAGACTTGCGTGGATTTCTGACTAAAACTAAAATCTGGAAAGCTGATGCTCACAAAAAAATCTGGATGTATCAATCCTTGCGTAAGCACGATTTCACACAGATTCTCTTTGTACATCCCAATTAACGTGACATTGAGCGCACATGCACGAGCCCGTCTCTCCACCCATTTCCATCTCCACCCGTCTCCTCCCTCATTTAATATGCTAATTCGTATAAATAAACCTGCAGTAGTGCGCTCGTTAGGAGAAAGGAGAACATGGAGAAAGGAAGAAAAAATAACTTTAGTGAATGCGAGGTGGAGGTGCTGATTTCGGAGGTAGAGGCCAGAAATAAGATCTTGTTTGGCTCTCTTTCCTCCGGAATCAGCACCAAAAGCAAAAAACTGGCGTGGGAAAACGTTGCCAGGTCGATCAATGAGGTTGGGGCCGAAAGCCGAACTGTGGCTGACATTTAAAAAAGTGGTCGGACAACGTCCACTATTGTAGTCCACTATTGTAGTCCACTATTGTAGTCCACTATTGTTGTCCACTATTGTAGTCCACTATTGTAGTCCACTGTTGTAGTCCATTGTTGTAGTCCACTGTTGTAGTCCATTGTTGTAGTCCACTATTGTAGTCCACTATTGTAGTCCACTATTGTAGTCCACTATTGTAGTCCATGAGGGAGAGAGAGAGGCCGTTTCTCAATTTGCGTTCTCGTCTGTACTTGTGTACTTTGCGTTCTCGTGAAACGTCATCAGTCGTAGCCCAAGTACTGTTCCAATTCCAAGTACGCATCAAGTCAAGTACAGTCGTAAAACCCGTGTGTGTTCTCCATGCGTTCTTAAACTGGCCGTTCCACCGAGGACGCATCGGAGGTGACTTGTGTGGACTTGGACCGTTAAATATCCCAGGATGCATTTCGCATTACCATGTTTTAAAATATTAGTATGTAAGCTATAATAATAGGCTATATATAGGAACATTTGACATATATAACAAAAATGTAGGCCTATTCATTCAAAATATTGACATACTATTTTAAAATTAAAGAGGCTGGGGTTTTGTTTAATATAATTTGTTTTTATTGTATAAGTCGCTGATAGAGGAAACCCATCACAACGGCAACGAAAATCTTGGTCGGATCCATCCGATCGTGTGTGTGTGTGTGTGTGTGTGTGTGTGTGTGTGTGTGTGTGTGTGTGTGTGTGTGTGTGTGTGTGTGTGTGTGTGTGTGTGTGTGTTCTAATAGAGTCATTTCTCGCTCATTCGTTATTATTATTATATCAATAGTCTACTCTCCAACTACATAGCCAGTTAGGCACGTGCATCTGTACCCTACATATAAAAAGTTGTGTGAATAGCTTATACACACGATAAGCATATCTTTTCATTTATATTCATTGAAAATATTGACATACTATTTTAAAATGAAAGAGGCTGGGGTTTAGTTTTATATCATTAGTTTAAATTGTTCAGTAGTGTATGCCTACATGAGGCCGTAAAGCAGTTAACAGAGCTGAGGTGGTGACGTCACAGGTGCGTACTCGCGTCCTCGGAAGTCTGTACTTGGAAGTCTGGACTTGCCAAGTACGCACTTCCAAGTCCGCGAGTCCGTAGTTTGCGTACTTGGTATTGAGAAACGGCCAGAGACTAACAAAGACCACACTACCCTCCACCACGTGACTTTAACCAGACTCCTCCAGAGTGCTGTGATGTCCACTGATTGCTCAACGAGCAACAGCTGAGGCAAACGGCTAGAGTGAGACCAACTGAGAACGAATCCGGAGTGAAACTAAAACTGTGATTCTGAAAAAAGTATAAATGATATCGAAATTCTGATCAAATATTATTGAAGAAACAAATGTGTAGATTTGTTTAATAGTTTGAATGATGGTAAACGGTTGAATTTTGACCAAGTTGTGTGTGTGTGTGTGTGTGTGTGTGTGTGTGTGTGTGTGTGTGTGTGTGTGTGTTGTGTGTGTGTGTGTGTGTGTGTGTGTGTGTGTGTGTGTGTGTGTGTGTGTGTGTGTGTGTGTGTGTGTGTGGAGAATGGCGGAGCTATTGCGTGTGTAGAAGAAAAGTAAGAAAGTATGTAGACTATAGCTTAAATATTACAGAGGATTAATCAGCTCATCATGATGAACGTTTTGATGTATAATATGTGTATGTTGTGTAAATACTGCGGGAGTAGATTCAGTGTATACATTTTTCATTGTTTTGACTGGGACAACCACTCACACACACATGGGATTTACATTTACGTTTAACTTAAAACATCTTATAAACAATATGCACTACTATTTCTAAAGCTATAGCACACTAGTCCACTATAGTAGCTATCATCTGATATGATTTAGTCTTTCTATGTAAATTTTTGTAGAGAAGATGAACGTGAAACAGGAAGAACAGTACTAGTGATGATGATGATGATGATGATGATGATGAAGATGCAGAAGGGTTCAGTAGCTCATCATGTCTTGTTCTCCGTCAGATGCCTGTGAACTCACACTGGACCCAAACACAGCCCACAGACTCCTCTCTCTGTCTGAGGACAACAGAAAGGTGACGCGGGTCAGAGAGGACCAGTCGTATCCGGATCACCCAGAGAGATTTGACTCCCAGTACCAGGTGTTGTGTAGAGAGGCTCTGACTGGCCGCTGTTACTGGGAGGTAGAGAGGAAAGGAGGTGTTTATATAGCAGTGACATACAGAGGAATCACAAGGAGAGGAGCGGGTTATGACAGCCTGCTTGGATGGAACAACAAGTCCTGGAGTCTTGAGTGTGATGATGATCGTTACTCTGTCCGGTACAACGGTAGAGGGACAGCCATACATCTCCCCCCCGCTGGCTCTACCAGAGTAGGAGTGTATCTGGACCGGCCTGCTGGCACTCTGTCCTTCTACAGAGTGTCCCCAGGTGGAGGAGGGTCCTCAGACACACTGACACACATCCACACCTTCAGGACCTCCTTCACCCAGGAGGACCTCCTCCCTGGGTTTAGGGTATGGGGGGGGGACGGGGCCTCAGCGTCTCTGTGTGAGTTATAGTCTCTCTCTCTCTCTCTCTCTCTCTCTCTCTCTCTCTCTCTCTCTCTCTCTCTCTCTCTCTCTCGGGCCGGGGCCCCGTTTAGGTTAAATGAACCCACGGTTCAAGTGCATGTGTGTGTGTACACACACACACACACACACAAACGTGTGCGCACACACACACACTGCTTTTGCGTCAGTGTCTCTAGGGCAGTTATAGTCTCTCGCTCTCTCTCTTTTACTCTCTGTCTCTCTCTTTTTTTCTCCCTCGGTCTCTTTCTCTCGCATCTTTCCCTCCTCCCCCCGTCTCCCCCTCCTCCCCCCGTCTCCCTCTCCCCCTCCTCCCCCCGTCTCCCCCTCCTCCCCCCGTCTCCCTCTCCCCCTCCTCCCCCCCGTCTCCCCCTCCTCCCCCCGTCTCCCTCTCCCCCTCCTCCCCCGTCTCCCCCCTCCTCCCCCGTCTCCCTCTCCCCCTCCTCCCCCCGTCTCCCTCTCCCCCTCCTCCCCCCGTCTCCCCCTCCTCCCCCCATCTCCCCCTCCTCCCCCCCGTCTCCCTCTCCCCCCCATCTCCCCCTCCTCCCCCCCGTCTCCCTCTCCCCCTGTCTCTCTCCCCCTCATCTCCCTCTCCCACTCCTCCTCGTCTCCCTCCCCCCTCCCCCTCCTCCCCCCCGTCTCCCTCTCTCCCTCCCCCCCGTCTCCCCCTTCTCCTCCCCCCCGTCTCCCCCTCCCTCTCCTTTTTATGGGGCTTCCTAAAAGTTGATGATGATGAACCATGAAAGGAAGAGACTTTAAGGATCTCCCATAGGGTTCGCTAAGCAGCTTTTATTAAGATCTCATTTTTAATTTGAAATGTATATTAAATACCTACTGATGGTAAATCACATGTTTTTTTATGCAACTATATATTTGTAATTTTCAGACATAAACATGTTTGTTCTAATGGACTATGATATCATCATTGTTGTCCTAATCAGATTTTATATTTCATTCATAATAACCAAGAGGTCTATGGGATAATGCTGCTGTTGTAAATGACTTTAAACTGAATCTTGATTCCTTTGTTCTGTTGGGAACCAAACGGCCGCAGAACATGTTCAGTTATTAAAGATACGTGCACACCTGTTTATGATTAGTAAAGTCTGCAGCTTCTATTGTTTCAGTCCTTGTGTTTATTGTGTACATGTAAGGGAGCATTTTTCTGTTGTATTTGTTCATGAAGCATAATGATAATAAACAACTCAGTGGATCAACTGAATGTTCTCGTGTGTTCAGCCCATCATCATTCTCCTTTTATTACTAAATAATGTTACATAAGAGCCTTAAGAATAATAATATATTAATCAGAAATTATAAATAAAACAACAAATGTTTTAGTCTCTCTCTCTCTCTCTCTCTCTCTCTCTCTCTCTCTCTCTCTCTCTCTCTCTCTCTCTCCCCCTCCTCCCCACCTTCTCCCTCTGCCCCCCCCCACACACCTCACCACGGTAACATCCCCCCACCCCCCCCACGGCATGTCGGACTGGCGGCATGTCGGACTGGCAGCATGTAACCGGGATATTTGGCACAGAGAAGACGGTGGGCGACATCTGGAGTTGACCAAAGGTTAGTGTGATATACTGTGCTCAAACAAACAGCTTCAACAACATGTTTTCTGGAACTCATATACTACGTTTACTTGTTGGGAAAACACCACAACATGTCTCCTTTAAGGATGAACTACTGCCACACCGCTCACATGACCGTTCAACAGGTAGCTCTCATGCGCATGCGACTGATTGGCGACTACTGTTGTTATCACGTGACACGCTGCGCGGATCAGATCGTGTTTATCTGATATCCGATATCCGATCCAGCGTACTGGGCCAACATCGGACCGACGCCGTGGATCGCATCGGGACGTCCCGGGTATCATCTATAGTTGTACGTGAGCGCTGTAAACAAGTGTTTCATGTTTTTTACAACTGCTTTGTTTTGTGTTGCGGATTTTAGCCAGAGATGGATTCCTACAGCACACAGTCAGTGGCCGGTCCAAACGGTGGATTCATCCTCCTCAGCCAAACGTCAGCAGCACGGTGGGCAGAGACAGAGAGAGGCACAGCCAGCCTGCTCCCAGTACAACAACCACACGGGACCACACAGCTCCCACAACACTCAGGACCCCACAATACACTGATGTCACATACTCTGCAGGTAGGATAAAGGCTGCCTGTGGAGATGACGTTAACATGACTGCATGTAAAGTGTGTGTGTGTGTGTGTGTGTGTGTGTGTGTGTGTGTGTGGGGGGGGGGGGGCTCTTACGGTCTACATAGATAGATCGATCGATGGATAGATAGAGGTACGAAACAAAACATCACAGCAGTTATAACATACATAACACATGTTAACATCAAATGTATAATAACAGAGCAGCTTTGGACTCACCACCGATATCGGGTCGGAGCGTCTTGTCGTACTCCTTCAGTAAGTTGTTGAGGATGTGAGTGGCGTCCGCCTGGTGGCTCCGGGGGGCCATGACCTGACGGACAGGGCCGTGGTGGGGGTCCTGGGGGTCGGAGCTGTGGTCCAGCTGGTCGGAGCTGGTGGAGAAGGAGGAGAAATACATGAAAAAAAACTTGTCTCTGAGATGGTCTCAAGACAAACGTTAGTTATCATGAGACTCATGAGATGGATTCATGTCGCGTGACGGCCTGCGGTGTGTGTGTGTGTGTGTGTGTGTGTGTGTGTGTGTGTGTGTGTGTGTGTGTGTGTGTGTGTGTGTGTGTGTGTGTGTGTGTGTGTGTGTGTGTGTGTGTGTGTGCGTGCGTGCGTGCGCGCCATGGATTCGTATCGTGCGCCAAGATGTTCATAAAACGCAAAAAGACAAAAGACGACCACAATCCAACGTGCAGGAGAATGTTGAACTTTTAAACGCAGGGAAACGCTTGAAAAGGTCAATTCCTCACCGAGTTGCAAGAACGACGAGAAGTAATAAAAGGACGCCCGCCAACTCGTCGCTCATCTTCCCTCCAGCAGATCAGAGTATTCCGTCCTGAGCGTTAGAACGCGTCACACCGCGGCGCGCGGCGGACCCTCGGCTCTCCTCCGCCGTGAGGACCAATAATCCGTCTTCTCAACTTCTTCGTCGTCGTCATCGCCAGCCCTCCCGCCCCCCCCCCCCCCCCCCCACCTCCCCCCCCCCCCCCCCCCCCCCCCCCCAACACGCACACACACACACACGCACGCACGCACGCACGCACGCACGCACGCACGCACGCACGCACGCACGCACGCACGCACGCATTACTTCTCCTGCGTGTCTTTCATCCAGGTCCACGCAGGTTGGTTCCTTCGTGCTCGTGGACCTTTTAAAGGGTTCGGCGGTAGACCGGCGTTAGGACAAAAGGAATCCAGAAAGAGAATAAAGCTTTCTCCTTCTCCCTCGATGTGGCGCCACTTGAGCGACATGTGGAGCCGTGTAGTCCGCCTGGGAGAGAGAGAGAGAGAGAGGGAGATAGAGAGAGAGAGAGAGAGAGAGAGGGAGAGAGGGAGAGAGGGAGAGAGAGAACACACGCCCACGGCGCGCTGAGCGCTGCATTAACGTCCTGCTAGTTGGTTCATGTAGGTGTTGAACAGGGTCGGACTCAAGCTGCATCCCTGTCTCACACTCTGTGGGAAGAAGTCTGTGTGTTCCTATCTTAACGGCACATGTGTTGTTTGTGTACATGGACTTTATGACGCCGTAAGTTTTTCCTCCAACACCTCTTTCTATTCATTTAAACAACAGACCATCATGCCAAATTGAGTCAAAGCCTTTTTTTAAAAGTCTACAAAGCAGGAGAATAGTTTGCTTTTGTTTTGGTTTGATTTGGTAAGAAGCAGATTTGGTTTTTGCTTATGGCATTATTGTCAGTTAAGGAGTCTGCTATTTATAATCATACATATCATTTTACCGAGGTTGCTGTTGACACAGACCCCTCTGTAGTTTTGAGGGTCAAATTGATCTCCACTTTTGTGGATTGGGCTAATCAGTCCTTGGTTCAAATATTGGGGAAGATCCCGGAGCTAAGAACAGTGTTAAGCAGTTTGAGAATTGCCAATTGGAATTTGATATCTGTATATTTAATAATTTAATTTAGAATACCATCAACACCACATGCCTTTTTTAGTTTAAGGGAACTTATTTTGTCCTGTAGTTCTTTTAATGTGATTGAAGAGTCTAGTGGGTTCTGATCATCTTTAATAACTGATTCTAATGTTTGTAGTTTATCTTGGATATGTGTTCTTTGTTCTTTACAATGGGCCAAAGACATTGGAGAAGTGATTTATCCATACATCTCCATTCTGAATGCTCAATTCTTCCCGTTTTTGTTTGTTTAGTGTGTTCCAATTTTCCCAGAAATGGTTTGAGTCGATTCCTCAATTTGGTTTATCTGGTTCCTAACGTGTTGGTCCCTTTTTCTCCTTATTGTGTTTCTGTTTTGTTTTAAGGTCTCATGATAATGGAGACTGGTATTGTGGTTGTCTGGGTCCCTATGTTTCTGATCTGACAGGTTTCTCAATGTTTTCCTAGTGTTTTTGCATTCGGTGTCTAACCACTTATCGTTAATGTTGTCTTCTTAGTGTGAGACCTTCAGGTTTGATTGTAAGGCTGAGATGTTGAATATGTTGTTAAGGCTTTCTACTGCCATGTTGATCCCTTCACTGCTGCAGTGAAAGTTTTTGTCTAGGAAGTTATCTAAATGTAAAGTGTCTGAATGTGTTTTTGCTTCATGGTGTTCTGATATGTTTCGACACTGCTCTCCTTCCATCTATAGCATTTGTTGATAGTGTGTGGTTTGTTTTAATGCCTCTTGGTCAGGTGTTGGTCTATGTAGGCAGGCTGTGATTTTGCTGTGGTCTGATAGTGGTGTTAAGGGGCTGACTGTGAAAGCTCTGAGAGATTCAGGGCTAAGGTCTGTGATAGAATAATCTCTCTCTCTCTCTTTCCGAGTCCTTCCGCTTAGCAGAGTTTGTAGATTATTTCAAGACATGTTTACGTGTGTGGACACACTAAGCCATTTATCTGTCCCTGAACACACTTTATTCTTTCTAGTGACGTTGAAGCACATGGACACGCCCCTCGGCCTCAAGTCCAGAGACCATTCACCTTCATCCTCTCACTGGTAACCAGTTATAATAATAATAACCAGGACAGTAACGGAGTACATTTACTTGAGTACAGTACTTATCTGTATGAAATATATATCTATACTATCTGTACTTTACTCAAGTAAGGAAGCTGTGTACTCTGTCCGCCTCTGCCCATTTTACAAATATGGTTTATTGCATCTGTACCTGAGCTACAAAGGCACCCAATAATAATAATAATAATAATAATAATAATAACAATAATAATCTCAATATTATTGAATAATGATAATGAAAATAACAAACCTTATCTTATTATCTGGACCTGTGATCATGATATGGTGGCTGAGGTCTGGATATTTGTGTACATGTGATCCTTCTTGTGTAGGTTCTTCTATTCATACATGATGTGTATTCATCAGAGATGGGGGACTCCAGTCCAGTGACTGGACTCCAGTCAGACTCCAGTCACCAGATTGAGGACTTGTTCAACAGTGACTAAAGACTTGACTTGACTTGTATCCATGACTTGAGACTTGACTGAGACTTGCATGCAGTGACTCCACAAGTCACCGCTGTCTTGGTTAATACGTCAATGATCAAAAACAGATCTATTTTTCGATCGTATGTTTCCTGTTGCGTGTGGGCGAACCTGGCAACCTGTGATCTCTACCGAGTGACGCAGGCGCAGCGTAACTCCAGCGGTAGAGTGGCCGGCTCACAGACCTGATGAAGAGCGGACGCCGCATCGGCTGCTGGGCGCATGAAATGCGGCCGCCATCTTGGAGCGGTCGCACTCCGAGCAGCAGCAGAAGACACGAGGTGCCAGAGCACTGCAGCGGATTCCTGCTCCAACCGTCGGACCGTCGCGTACAGGGCCCGGGGGGCTACTGTTCAGGAGGAGACACCGTTTGGCATACAGGGCCCGGGGGGCTACTGTTCAGGAGGAGACACCGTTTTATATATAGTTATAGTTATATGAATCGTTTCTTCAACTTATTAAAATAGCTGAATTTACTGCCCCTGTTTCTGCTCCTCTATCATATTTATTGTGTGATTTTCAAAACACCATCATCGCCTACATCACATATCATAGTGAGGTAGGACATCCTCTGCTGAGTCTATGTCTATGTGTCACCACTACGAGAGTCCACCCCAAACAAGGTTATCACGTTACCCCCGACAGGCCACTCAGCCAAATGAATGTGACAGATTCAGGATTCCTCAAATGTTCATTCGTTTATTTAAACGCAATGCATCGCAGTAAGTAGAAAAGTTAAAAAAATTAGGGATTATCCCCAGAACAAACACTGTTACAGTGACAGCAGTTTGTGTAGCAGTGGAACAGGCCTAGGCTTTGTGAGCAAACACAATGAAAACTACAAATAATAATCTGACTATAAAACAATCAACTCCAAGTCTGCCACACTTGTAAATCACCACAAATCAAATCAATATGAACAAAGATTTAAAAAAACTAAACCAAACCAAATCAACAAAAAGAACAGCAAACAAAATCACTCCAAGAAAAGCCCCATAGGCAGCGACCTGTACAGCCCCGGGATTAAATGAATACAAACACAACACAAAGTAAACTAGGAATGAATAAAGAAACACAACACAAAGTAAACTAGGAATGAATAAAGAAACACAACACAAACTAAACTAGGAATGAATAAAGAAACACAACACAAAGTAAACTAGGAATGAATAAAGAAACACAACACAAAGTAAACTAGGAATGAATAAAGAAACACAACACAAACTAAACTAGGAATGAATGAAGAAACACAACGCAAAGTAAACTAGGAATGAATAAAGAAACACAACGCAAAGTAAACTAGGAATGAATAAAGAAACACAACACAAAGTAAACTAGGAATGAATAAAGAAACACAACACAAAGTAAACTAGGAATGAATAAAGAAACACAACGCAAACTAAACTAGGAATGAATAAAGAAACACAACACAAACTAAACTAGGAATGAATAAAGAAACACAACACAAAGTAAACTAGGAATGAATAAAGAAACACAACACAAAGTAAACTAGGAATGAATAAAGAAACACAACACAAAGTAAACTAGGAATGAATAAAGAAACACAACACAAACTAAACTAGGAATGAATAAAGAAACACAACACAAAGTAAAGTAGGAATGAATAAAGAAACACAACACAAAGTAAACTAGGAATGAATAAAGAAACACAACACAAAGTAAACTAGGAATGAATAAAGAAACACAACACAAAGTAAACTAGGAATGAATAAAGAAACACAACACAAAGTAAACTAGGAATGAATAAAGAAACACAACACAAAGTAAACTAGGAATGAATAAAGAAACACAAACAAAGTAAACTAGGAATGAATAAAGAAACACAACACAAAGTAAACTAGGAATGAATAAAGAAACACAACACAAAGTAAACTAGGAATGAATAAAGAAACACAACACAAAGTAAACTAGGAATGAATAAAGAAACACAAACAAAGTAAACTAGGAATGAATAAAGAAACACAACACAAAGTAAACTAGGAATGAATAAAGAAACACAACACAAACTAAACTAGGAATGAATAAAGAAACACAACACAAACTAAACTAGGAATGAATAAATAAACACACAACTCCAATGAATGACAGAACATCAGACAAACGACCACCATTCAGATCACACAACCATTCTGTAGGAGCACACTCAGGCCACCACCGCCACACCACAAGCACACACACCAGCCAGAACAAGGGCGTCTAAGATAGACGTAGCCGCAGCCAGCAGGCGGCCGGGGAGGCAGAGGTCAAAGCGCGACGGACGCGGCCACCAATCACCATAGCAACGCAGCAAAGCAGCAGCCAACAGGTTGTCTGTGACGAGGAGTTGGTCTCTTAAACCAGGAGGTAGGCCTACCACAGCCCTCTGTGAAGGAACCTATACATCGAGAAGGAGGACTGACAATCATCATCCGTCACTACTTTACCCTCCGGCATTAGCCGCGAAACGCTCACACACAGGGGCGGACCTACCATTAGGCAAACACAGGCAATTGCCTGGGGCCCCGAGATTTCCAGGGGCCCCCAAACGTCTCATACAAAACTGATTAATAAAGTTTTCTTCGATTTAAAGCAATTATTATTTTTTGTCTTAATTTGCACGCTTAAAAATCCATAAAAATGCTTAATCTATCATGATCTTTTGACTGCCCCCCCTCCCTTCTCATGCAATGGACTATTCCATGTTACTGCGCATGTGCAGGCTTGATTCAGTAAGACGGTACCAAAACAAACTAGTTGGCGCGGGTTGAGAAAATGAAGCAGAGTTATACGATATATATATATATATACAGTGCAGAACGAGAATGTGGAGGGCCCCAATGACTGGGTTTGCCTTGGGCCCCCAAATGACTAAGTACGCCCCTGCTCACACACCTCGCATTTAGTGAGTGACAGCCTGAGTAAACCACGGGGGCCACTTTCCACTGGTCTTAAGGAGCCCAGCACCAGCTTTATGTCCACCGTGCAGAGCGACAACAGACTGGTGCCTCTCCAACGCCACCGTTAATGGCAGCCGTCCTGATTAAGACGTCCACACCTGTGTTTTTAAGGAGCGTCAGTGACTCACTCCATGCCACACCCCCAACACTTCCTTTGCCTTCGGGCGTCAGCCGACCACAATCGGGTGACCAGACGTCCCCGTTTTTGGCTGCCTGTCCCTGGCTCAATACAGAAGAAACCACCTGTCCCCGTTGTTTTTGAAGACACAGCCAGGCACGTGCACACATAGGGCCCTAGGGGTGCTTGAGCCCCTGCCCTTTTTGCCTCGTATTAAAAAGTGCCCTCTGAGTGTTCTTCAACAATCGCGCCCGCAGTAGCGCTCGTCCGCGATCAAACCCCCCCCCCCCCCCCCCCCCCGGTCAACAATTCGGCTCCTGCCCCTCAAGACTCCTGTGCACGTCCCCGCACTAAAGAATGTGTTAAATGTCAACCCCAGACCTGCTGAGAAACCAGCGGACTTCACAATGGTGACTTTACTGCTCATAATTGTTTATTTTGTATTCCTTCAAAACAGAAACTTCTCAGCGACAGTGTGATGAAAACCTTGCTGGCGGTCGCAGTGAAGGCGGCAGACATCCTCAAGGTCTGTTGAGGCCTGACAAATGTCTCCCTCTGTCCGACCGCCTGTCCGTCCGTCCGTCTCTGTTGGAGAATAAACGGTAGAGCTGTGTCATTGTGATTCCGCCACCAGGGAGCGCCAGACAGCCTTGTTGTACTGAGCGGCTGTGGGACGTCTGGTCGACTGGCTTTCCTCGTAGCGGTAAAATCCACTTTGTAATACCGCGTATAAGTTACACTAATATATAGTACAACTTATAGTTCAATTTATTTTTATTAGGTTTGGAGTTAAGTCAGAATGGGTTGCATTAAAATAGACTTCACTGACAATGAGTAGTAATTCTAAATTCAATATACATACATATATTATATTAGCCTATGCAAGCAGCTTGGTTAGGTAAAAAAAGATGTGTAGATAAGTTCATGTGTTTATTGTATGGTCATGTGTGTGTGTGTGTGTGTGTGTGTGTGTGTGTGTGTGTGTGTGTGTGTGTGTGTGTGTGTGTGTGTGTGTGTGTGGGACTATATTGGGGGTTCAAACCCACAACCTTTCGTCTGGCAGTCAAGCATCCTGAAGCTAGACTGTCCTGTACTGTGTGGCAGTTGAACCAGCAACCTTTCTCCTGTGTTCCCTAGAGCCCTGCTCTCCTCCCAGGAAGCCCCAGAGGACGACGGCCAACTGGGCATGCTCAGAGAGAGAGAGAGAGAGAGAGAGAGAGAGAGAGAGAGAGAGAGAGAGAGAGAGAGAGAGAGAGAGAGAGAGAGAGAGAGAGAGAGAGAGAGAGAGAGAGAGAGAGAGAGAGAGAGAGATTGTGTTTGAACCTCTGCCTCTCAAATCCATGTTTCATTATAATCTCTGACTATGATCTCTGCACTCAATTCTGTTTGAAAAAGACACAGGGCAATATTTAGACCTTTCCCCAATATTACAAACCCATCACGTGTGTTTGTGTCCGTGTGTGTGTGTGTGTGTCTGTGTGTGCGTGTGTGTGTTTTTTGTGTGTTTTTCTGTGTGTGTGTGTGTGTGTGTGCGTGCGTGCGTCTTTGTGTGTGCGTGTGTGTGTGTGTGTGTGTGCGTGTGTGTGTGTGTGTGCAGTGCGAGGCAACCTATTGTAATCGTTAGTTTTATTATTATTATTCCGCCACTGACTCAAGATTAATAGACAGCAAATATTACACTGATTGGCCCAAAGGTGGTGCTATAGCAACATGCAAGCTGGTAAAATGCAAACTTTGAACAAGCATATCTCGTAAACCTTTTAACTTACAGACATGAAACTTTGTTCACACATGCATATCCTCATGCTGAACAAATATGCCTCAAGAAACTATGACTTCCGGCGAACAGATTTGCGGCCATCTTGAATTTAGTTAAAAACACTAAAGGATCCCAGGTTTTTTAACTTTGACAAAAATCCTTTAGCCCATATCATCTATGCACCAATGTCTTCAATCTGACTTAAAAATGAGTCTGTACAATCAATTTTAAAGCACCCATGAGCCATTGACTTCTAAAAGGGGTGTGGTCTAAACCGCAAAAATGCGCTTAAATGCTCATTTCATGTCAAAATTGACTCCTATGATCTTGACTCCAATACAAAAGTTGTTCAGAACATAATCACATAATTTAACTTAAGACGTGGCATCAAGAAGGGCGTGGCCTGTAACTAAAATCACCACAGTTCATAGACGGAATGTTTGATTTGCGCGAGACCGACTTAGTGGCTGTTGGGGACCAAAGTTCCAACTGCTCAAGTAAGATGAAGTCAATTGATAAAACAACATGGCCGCCAGAGGCTCAAAGTCGTCCAAATTTAACTTAATGCCAAAAGGCGGGGTTAACTTAACCCAATCATCATCAAATTGAAAATGCAGATTTTGGACGGCCATATTTTCTGACCCCTTTCTTCTACAGTCATGAAATCCTGTAGACATTTGTTTCTCTAAATGTTGAGCACATGTTCCTAGGAAACCAAGAACCTGTAACTAAATGGTGGCTGGACGTCCAAATTAGCCCAATCAATGTTAGGTGACTAAAGGCGGGGTTAACTTGAGTCAATCATCGCACAAAATAAGTACTTAAAGAAGCATAGGTCAAGGTTAACCTGGCTAAAGTTCATCCAAATAGGACCATAGGGGGCGCTACGGCAATTAATTGAAAACTTTATAGACTCATAACTCCTCAGCCTTTTGTTGTACGGTCATGAAGTTTGTTCGCCTATCACCAGATCCAAGCTGAAGTTATTCCATAACTGTCAGTTATGTTATTTTTAAGGTGTGTCAAGGAAATGGTTCCAAGGGACGGTTGATAGTTGCTTCCAAAGAAGTACCTTTACATTCCACCTTCATTAGCCAAAAGTATTACTTACTTCCTGGTGAACAGGTTGGTTGCTCTTAGTAAGCAGAGAACCATTCTGCCCCAGCCATTGCCAATTTAGCCCACAATGATATGTTTTTGCTTGTTCTCTACCTGGTAGGATATTTTAAACTTCGAACTCTCCAACCAAATGTGTTACAACTATCACTTATCGAAACAGTTGAGCAAATCTATACGGTTAGAAACTCCAGAATACGCTGATCATCCAACTTTGGATCAGTTTTCCCCAAAAACACTAACCAGTGTTGCAAGATTGGGCTGTTCCCCTCCCAACTGGGCTACTTTTCATCACTTTAGGCTGGAACAGTTAGCATTGGGCGGGTACATACAGTTTGGGCTGGTTTTGAAAAAAAGTGTTAGTGAGATATAGCGAAGTGCCTTGTGTACAACCACCTAATTTAATAGTTATTACGATAATTTGGTCACATTCAGGTGTTTATTTTGCTCACGCATTGGCCTTTTACATGCCTATTTTGTGTGCTATGTATTAATGTCAGCTCATTGGTGTAAGACACGTTTTCTGCTGCTGTCAGTGTGTTCTTTACACAGACCTTGTGAGGTGTGCGTGTGTGTGTGTGTGAGAGATAGATGAGAGTTTCCTTGTATACCACATGAGGTCATAGTTAATAATTAGGTTACGGCAACACCATTGTTGTGCATGAACAGTCTGAATGTGTGTATGCATGGTAGTAAGTCATAAATCTCCCAGGATTATTGCTTGGCTGACTGTCAGTTATGTTCTTTGTAAGGTGTGGCGAGGAAAGTACCTGTACATTCCACCTATGATTGCTTTTGTTATGTTTATAACTTCAGGATTCCTGATGGACAGGTTGGTTGCTTTTAGTAAGCAGAGAACCATTCTGCCAGCCTAGAAATCTAGACGCCCCTAGCGGCAGCACATTTAATTTGCAGCCAGGGTCGTCTAGCAACTCGGGCTTAACATAACAACGACTGCGTTGCGACGGTTCCATGTGAAGTCTGTGCGGTCAATCATCACCAAACTTGTGTACTTATTCGTCAGGGTCTTATGGTCTGTGTCACGGTCTTAATGATCTATCAGGGTCTTATGGTCTGTGTCATGGTCTTAATGGTCTATCAGGGTCTTCATGGTCTGCGTCACGGTCTTAATGGCCTGTCAGGGTCTTAATGGTCTAACAGGGTCTTATTGGTTGGATTTAGGCTTGGCACCCGTAAAATGCTGCTTGCAGCTTTAATTGTTAGTTTTATGATTATTCCGCCACGTTTGACTTACACAGCCTAAACCACTCGCACGCTTTTTATGAAACTTACTACAGCTGTAGAGGCTGAGTCAAGATTAACAGAGAGCAAATATCACATTGATTGGCGTAAAGGTGGCGCTATAGCAACAGTCCAAAAATCCAAAATTCCAAAAAATCCACCTATGATTGCTTTGGCAACGTTTATAATTTCAGGATTCCTGATGGACAGGTTGGAACCACGTGCCCTGCACTGAGAGGCTCCTCCGTCTCTCTGAGCGTCAGACCGGTTCAGTTCTGAACTTCCTCATCTGAGCGGTCTGTCGCAGCCAGCAGCTCTTCTTTCTCCGCTTTTAAAACCTTTCACCTGATTAACTTGTTTTATCAACACTTTAACCTCCGTTTCTTCACTTACATTTATACTTTTATAACTTCATACCGTATGGACGCGTTTTAATCACGAGTAGATAAGGTAAGATAAGATAAGATAGACAGTTTACTACCGTTTATATTGTCTTTAGGTTACTGGTATATAATAATGACCAGTTTACTACCGTTTATATTGTCTTTAGGTTACTGGTATATAATAATGACCAGTTTACTACCGTTTATATTGTCTTTAGGTTACTGGTATATAATAATGACCAGTTTACTACCGTTTATATTGTCTTTAGGTTACTGGTATATAATAATGACCAGTTTACTACCGTTTATATTGTCTTTAGGTTACTGGTATATAATAATAACCAGTTTACTACCGTGTATATTGTCTTTAGGTTACTGGTATATAATAATAACCAGTTTACTACCGTTTATATTGTCTTTAGGTTACTGGTATATTATGTGGTAACCCGGTCCACAAGAGTCAAGAGGTCTCACGGCAAGTACCACGCAGAGGTTTCAAATAAAGCCGTATTCAGCGTTTATTCACAGGTATGGTAGATAACAGGTAACACATCAACTATACTATGGCCTCCATGAGACTCGAGTAGAAGGATGTGTCATCGGCCGTCAGCTGGGTCGTCGTGCCTGCTTCTCCCTGGGTTGAGTTCCTGGTCTCCTTTTAAGATGTCCGCCCGGTCTTTTCCCCCCTCCGGCCAGGTGTTCCCCATCGGGCTGATTGCGTTGAGTGAAGATGTGCTCACTGCCGCCGGCTAGTGGATGGCGGTGGTACACACCGTCCACCACTAGCCCACGGTTCCCCCTGGTGGGGAGCGGGTTGCCACAATAATAATAACCAGTTTACTACCGTTTATATTGTCTTTAGGTTACTGGTATATAATAATAACCAGTTAACTACCGTTTATATTGTCTTTAGGTTACTGGTATATAATAATAACCAGTTTACTACCGTTTATATTGTCTTTAGGTTACTGGTATATAATAATGACCAGTTTACTACCGTTTATATTGTCTTTAGGTTACTGGTATATAATAATGACCAGTTTACTACCGTTTATATTGTCTTTAGGTTACTGGTATATAATAATAACCAGTTTACTACCGTGTATATTGTCTTTAGGTTACTGGTATATAATAATAACCAGTTTACTACCGTTTATATTGTCTTTAGGTTACTGGTATATTATGTGGTAACCCGGTCCACAAGAGTCAAGAGGTCTCACGGCAAGTACCACGCAGAGGTTTCAAATAAAGCCGTATTCAGCGTTTATTCACAGGTATGGTAGATAACAGGTAACACATCAACTATACTATGGCCTCCATGAGACTCGAGTAGAAGGATGTGTCATCGGCCGTCAGCTGGGTCGTCGTGCCTGCTTCTCCCTGGGTTGAGTTCCTGGTCTCCTTTTAAGATGTCCGCCCGGTCTTTTCCCCCCTCCGGCCAGGTGTTCCCCATCGGGCTGATTGCGTTGAGTGAAGATGTGCTCACTGCCGCCGGCTAGTGGATGGCGGTGGTACACACCGTCCACCACTAGCCCACGGTTCCCCCTGGTGGGGAGCGGGTTGCCACAATAATAATAACCAGTTTACTACCGTTTATATTGTCTTTAGGTTACTGGTATATAATAATAACCAGTTAACTACCGTTTATATTGTCTTTAGGTTACTGGTATATAATAATAACCAGTTTACTACCGTTTATATTGTCTTTAGGTTACTGGTATATAATAATGACCAGTTTACTACCGTTTATATTGTCTTTAGGTTACTGGTATATAATAATAACCAGTTTACTACCGTTTATATTGTCTTTAGGTTACTGGTATATAATAATAACCAGTTTACTACCGTTTATATTGTCTTTAGGTTACTGGTATATAATAATAACCAGTTTACTACCGTTTATATTGTCTTTAGGTTACTGGTATATAATAATGACCAGTTTACTACCGTTTATATTGTCTTTAGGTTACTGGTATATAATAATAACCAGTTTACTACCGTTTATATTGTCTTTAGGGTACTGGTATATAATAATAACCAGTTTACTACCGTTTATATTGTCTTTAGGTTACTGGTATATAATAATAACCAGTTTACTACCGTTTATATTGTCTTTAGGTTACTGGTATATAATAATGACCAGTTTACTACCGTTTATATTGTCTTTAGGTTACTGGTATATAATAATAACCAGTTTACTACAGTTTATATTGTCTTTAGGGTACTGGTATATAATAATAACCAGTTTACTACCGTTTATATTGTCTTTAGGTTACTGGTATATAATAATGACCAGTTTACTACCGTTTATATTGTCTTTAGGTTACTGGTATATAATAATAACCAGTTTACTACCGTTTATATTGTCTTTAGGTTACTGGTATATAATAATAACCAGTTTACTACCGTTTATATTGTCTTTAGGTTACTGGTATATAATAATAACCAGTTTACTACCGTTTATATTGTCTTTAGGTTACTGGTATATAATAATGACCAGTTTACTACCGTTTATATTGTCTTTAGGTTACTGGTATATAATAATAACCAGTTTACTACCGTTTATATTGTCTTTAGGGTACTGGTATATAATAATAACCAGTTTACTACCGTTTATATTGTCTTTAGGTTACTGGTATATAATAATAACCAGTTTACTACCGTTTATATTGTCTTTAGGTTACTGGTATATAATAATGACCAGTTTACTACCGTTTATATTGTCTTTAGGTTACTGGTATATAATAATAACCAGTTTACTACCGTTTATATTGTCTTTAGGGTACTGGTATATAATAATAACCAGTTTACTACCGTTTATATTGTCTTTAGGTTACTGGTATATAATAATAACCAGTTTACTACCGTTTATATTGTCTTTAGGTTACTGGTATATAATAATAACCAGTTTACTACCGTTTATATTGTCTTTAGGTTACTGGTATATAATAATAACCAGTTTACTACCGTTTATATTGTCTTTAGGTTACTGGTATATAATAATAACCAGTTTACTACCGTTTATATTGTCTTTAGGTTACTGGTATATAATAATGACCAGTTTACTACCGTTTATATTGTCTTTAGGTTACTGGTATATAATAATGACCAGTTTACTACCGTTTATATTGTCTTTAGGTTACTGGTATATAATAATGACCAGTTTACTACAGTGTATATTGTCTATAGGTTACTGGTATATAATAATGAGTTTACTGTAGAGAATACATCGTTAGTTCATGTTTTACTGCTTTACTGACCTGTGGTAAATTCAACATTGCGTTCAATATTCAAGTGATTTGTTTGTCTTGATGCTCAGAATGAAGAGAAGGACGTGACAGAAGTCCTTTCAATGTGCTGATATTTAAAAGGTTTAATATTTGTGCGTATTGACTGGGGATTGACAGTTTTATAGATCCTATAGTAGCCTGTTGCTGGACTGTACCACTTTCACAGGGGGGTTCCTGTGGGTCTAGACTTGATTCCTATGGCTTAAACCACAGCAGGAGCCAGAGAGAGAGCCTGGAGGGAGAGAGAGAGACCCGTTGGTCATAAGAGGATACCTTATCGATGTGTTGAGCTTCACCAGTTGATTTATATGGAATCTGTGGTTCAGTAAAGTGGCAGAATTCAGACTTTGTTCCAGTGGAGAAATGATTCTAACGTTCTTCACTTTTAATTGTACCACAATGCATTTATTAAGTCTATTGTGTATCCTTTTTGTGTAGTAGTTTAAGCACAGTTACAGTCTCCAAGGTGTTTAATTCTCATCTCTCAGTTCTCATGTGCTGTACACATCTGTACTGTAGTGAGGGCAGTGTGGGTATGTTGTTGTGGGGTTCATATTGATGGTCTATGACGTCCATAACGCTTTAGTGTGACGCAGTCACAATGATCGTCTCTCTCAATAAACAGCTAAAGTTCAGAAGGCAAATGAAGTGATGGATGAGTTGTGTTTGTGTCCAGGTCTCCAGTCTACTATGGATGAGGAGAGAGAGGAGGGGGGTCCTACCTCTAAGACCACTCTGTCTGGGGAACATGGCCGCCGGAGCAAAGCTAAGAGGTAAGAAGAGGATCTCTCTGTCTGTGACTGTTGTCCATCTCAGAGCTCAGCAGTGATACATCATGACTCCATCATTAGTCTGAGTAACAGCTCTGTGTGTGTGTGTGTGTGTGTGTGTGTGTGTGTGTGTGTGTTGTGTTGAAGCCCAGCGCAGCAGCAGAGAGCAGACTCCCCTGGACCCAGCTGTGTCTCCATGAAGAGTGACCGCTTTATGGGTCCACCTCATAACTTTAAAGATGGAAATCAGTCTATTGGGAAGAGGTGAGGACTTAGAGAGTGAGCGGTCAGACATGGAGGGGGGCTTCTTCAGCGGTGGAGGGTCGGGGGGGCGGAGGCGGGACATGTTATGGTGGTGAAAGGCTGTGATTGGCCTCGTCACTCTGCAAGCAAGAGTTGCCAGATTGTTTTGCTCAAAGGTGACTCCGATCCGATTTCATTCAGAACAGTGTGAACAGCACAAATCACACGGAATCAGGTCTGTTCAATTGTGGTTTGGGCCACTTCCATACGCGGTCCTGAATCAGATACAGGAGGGATTTCTCTCAATGCGACCTCATGTTGAACAGTCGTATCGTAACGTGACTTTGACGTCACTCAGGGATGGACAACTTTCATGATTAAGAGGGCCACAATTTTCATCATCACCATCAGAGGGCACATGACCGCGCTCTTCACCTAATCGGATATGAGAGAAGATACAAAAGAATAAAAAAGAAGAACAAATGATGTGTAGATATGTGTCTGTATCAGTGGTGGCTGGTGATGAAAGTTGTTGATGGGGCGTAGTCGTGGGCGGGGGTCTGGGGGTCCTCCCCCAGAAGATGTTGAATTTGGTAGATGTGATTTCCTGTATTCTGGTGCATTCTGGGGATGGCCACTACCTAAAAAATCATTCTGATTCATAGCCTATGTATGTTCATTCAACCAACATACATTCATTTCATATTTTCCATGCTCACATGTCATTTTTAACATGTCTATACTCTTGTTAAACGACAAACACAACAAGTGTTGTTTTAAAAGCCACATGAGTGATTCTTATTTTTCTCAGTGCAAAGGGCTCACATACATCATCATTCAATGATGGCACAAAACTGAAACAGTGGGCCAACATTAAGTGAACAACTAGCATCATAGTCAGTGCAGTTGTAGTAGTGGAGACTTAAGTTGAAATCTTTCATGACTGATATTGTTTCTAAGCAAACTAGACACATGGGTTTGCCTTTGAATTCTATGAAAAGATACTCTGCTTCTCATCTTGACTGAAAGGTACGGTTACTGTTGATCGAGTTTTCTAAATAAGACTTTGACAAAGCAGTTGGTGTGTCAGTGTTGATCAAACAGATTTATAATTCTGTGATTCTAGTTCAGAGCATTAGTTTACTCAGGGCCAGTAATAACATCTCAGTAACAAGTTATAATATATAGATTGATAATTACGGACTTAAAAGCTGGAAACAAGTGAAATGCTCTCACCTAAAAACAGAAAAATTATCTTGTCAGTGTCAAAACTGCAGTGTGATTAAAAGCTGTGTGTGTGTGTGTGTGTGTGTGTGTGTGTGTGTGTGTGTGTGTGTGTGTGTTGTGTTGAAGCCCAGCGCAGCAGCAGAGAGCAGACTCCCCTGGACCCAGCAGTGTCTCCATGAAGAGTGACCGCTCTATGGATCCACCTGACCGGTTTAAAGATGGAACTCACCAACCTTCTAAGACAGGGTGAGGATTCAGCCGATACATCAGGGCTGTTCAACTGGCGGCCCGCGGATCATCTTGATCTGCCCGCCCATCGTTAATCAGAACATACCAACGTCCAATCACAGGACCACTTGGAGATGGATTGGTTCATGGCTGAGGCCGTTTATTCTGCTGTTTCAATCGTGCGAATGAAATGAATATTAAGACGACTTGTAGCAGACTTTACAGGTTTAATGTTAGAAGGTTCAATGTCTTTCAAACAGCTTTTATTGAATCAGTTTGATCTTTCTATCCTAACTTCCAGATGGTTCTTGTTTTTCAGAAGGAGGCAGCAGAGAGAAGACTCCCCTGGACCCAGCTGTGTCTCCATGAAGAGTGACCGCTCTATGGATCCACCTTATAACTTTAAAGATGGAAATCAGTCTATTGAGAAGAGGTGAGGATTCATCAGAGATCATAAATATTATGTTCATTATATGATATAAGGATAACTTGTTAGTAATCGAGTGACACAGAACGCAGGTGGAGACGTTGATATCCGTTCTAACTCTGATTCACTCGCACCAGAACAACGTTACAAGTAGCACTAAACATGTGTGTTAGAGCGCCCCCTAAGGCATGGGAATAACAATGCAACTATCCATTGCATAGAACAATAAAGGTACAGCTTCTATCAAACGTCCATAGATCCTGGTTCTTGTTTTTCCAGAAGAGTCCAGCAGCAGAGAGCAGACTCCCCTGGACCCAGCTGTGTCTCCATGAAGAGTGACCGCTCTATGGATCCACCTTATGAATTTAAAGATGGAAATCCGTCTATTGGGAAGAGGTGAGGACTTAGAGAGTGAGCGGTCAGACATGGAGGGGGGCTTCTTCAGCGGTGGAGGGTCGGGGGGGCGGAGGCGGGACATTTTATGGTGGTGAAAGGCTGTGATTGGCCTCGTCACTCTGCAGGCAAGAGTTGCCAGATTGTTTTGCTCAAAGGTGACTCCGATCCGATTTCATTCAGAACAGTGTGAACAGCACAAATCACACGGAATCAGGTCTGTTCAATTGTGGTTTGGGCCACTTCCATACGCGGTCCTGAATCAGATACAGGAGGGATTTCTCTCAATGCGACCTCATGTTGAACAGTCGTATCGTAACGTGACTTTGACGTCACTCAGGGATGGGCAACTTTCATGATTAAGAGGGCCACAATTTTCATCATCACCATCAGAGGGCACATGACCGCGCTCTTCACCTAATCGGATATGAGAGAAGATACAAAAGAATAAAAAAGAAGAACAAATGATGTGTAGATATGTGTCTGTATCAGTGGTGGCTGGTAATGAAAGTTGTTGATGGGGCGTAGTCGTGGGCGGGGGTCTGGGGGTCCTCCCCCAGAAGATGTTGAATTTGGTCGATGTGATTTCCTGTATTCTGGTGCATTCTGGGGATGGCCACTACCTAAAAAATCATTCTGATTCATAGCCTATGTATGTTAATTCAACCAACATACATTCATTTCATATTTTCCATACTCAAATGTCATTTTTAACATGTCTATACTCTTGTTAAACGACAAACACAACAGGTGTTGTTTTAAAAGCCACATGAGTGATTCTTATTTTTCTCAGTGCAAAGGGCTCTCATACATCATCATTCAATGATGCACAAAACTGAAACAGTGGGCCAACATTAAGTGAACAACTAGCATCATAGTCAGTGCAGTTGTAGTAGTGGAGACTTAAGTTGAAATCTTTCATGACTGATATTGTTTCTAAGCAAACTAGACACATGGGTTTGCCTTTGAATTCTATGAAAAGATACTCTGCTTCTCATCTTGACTGAAAGGTACGGTTACTGTTGATCGAGTTTTCTAAATAAGACTTTGACAAAGCAGTTTGGTGTGTCAGTGTTGATCAAACTGATTTATAATTCTGTGATTCTAGATCAGAGCATTAGTTTACTCAGGGCCAGTAATAACATCTCAGTAACAAGTTATAATATATAGATAGATAATTACGGACTTAAAAGCTGGAAACAAGTGAAATGCTCTCACCTAAAAACAGAAGAATTATCTTGTCAGTGTCAAAACTGCAGTGTGATTAAAAGGTGTGTGTGTGTGTGTGTGTGTGTGTGTGTGTGTGTGTGTGTGTGTGTGTGTGTGTTGAAGCCCAGCGCAGCAGCAGAGAGCAGACTCCCCTGGACCCAGCTGTGTCTCCATGAAGAGTGACCGCTCTATGGATCCACCTGACCGGTTTAAAGATGGAAATCACCAACCTTCTAAGACAAGGTGAGGATATGTCAAATAAAGTATCACATCACAACATCCAATAATCTGATCCTCATGAGATAGTAGTTGGGTAGCTCTGCAACAAATTATCAAATAAAACAACTTCCACAAATCCTAACTTCCAGATGGTTCTTGTTTTTCAGAAGGAGGCAGCAGAGAGCAGACTCCCCTGGACCCAGCTGTGTCTCCATGAAGAGTGACCACTCTATGAATCATCCTCCTGAACTTAAAGATGGACGCCCCTCCAGAGAGGAGAGGTCGGAGTTTCAGACGATAAAACAGACCAGTTAGTTGTTATCAGACTCTACTGATACCCATGTTTACAAGTCAGGAAAAATACAATAGATCCTGTGTGTGTGTGTGTGTGTGTGTGTGTGTGTGTTCTCCACAGACACCAGGAGAGGTCAAAGGTTACCAGTGCTCAGTCTGTACAGCAGCATCAAACAGAGAAGGAGATGAACCAGGAGGAAGTGGCCCACACACTGGGGGGCGGTAAGAGACTCTTACTTTGAAGACAGAGGAGACTATTATTTTGAAGGGCAGAAGAGACTCTTACTTTGAAGACAGAGGAGAAATTATATTTTTAAGGAGCAGTATGAGACTCCTATTTGTTCTTTTCGGACTGAATGACTTTTAACTTCAATGTGGAGACATCTTTCCTCTTTGGGGTTGAATGGTTCGATCCAGATATGTAGGGTTATTGTGGGTCTATCAGGTTAAATGGTTTGATCCAGATATGGAGGGTCGTGGGGGTATCAGGTTAAAGAATGTTAAACATTATACTGCAGATCAACAGCAGAATAACTTGTGGAATAGATGCAACACTATCTTGTTATATCAGCATAACAAGTCACTTTAGACTGATTCACCATCATTATTACTATCATTAGACCAATCATACTGCTGTGGAAATAATAGTCCTGAACATTTTGAATATGTAACATGCAGTCGTTGTCACGACCAGCTTCTCCACCAAATATCATTGAGTTGATAATTTAACAGGAAATATTGACCTGTTTCCACTGATGTCACCTTCCACTAACTGATGTCTTCTGTTGTTTTCACTTTTAGGATCTGATGCTGTCGAGTGCCAACATAAAATCAAGTGTAGTTTGGAGAATAAGTACAGGAGTGTGTTTGAGGGAATCGCTAAAGCAGGACATTCAACACCTCTGAAGGACTTCTACACAGAGATCTTCATCACAGAGAGAGGCAGTGGAGAGGTCAACCAGGAACATGAGGTCAGACTGATTGAAACAGCTTCCAGGAAACCAGCCTTGGAGGAAACACCAATCAGATGTGAGGACATCTTTAAACCCTTACCTGGAAAAGATCAACCAATCAGGACAATAATGACAACTGGAGTGGCCGGCATTGGTAAAACCGTCTTAACACACAAGTTCACTCTGGACTGGGCTGAAGGCAAAACTAACCACGACATAGACTTCACATTTCTCCTCACTTTCAGAGAGCTGAATTTACTGAAAGGGAAAGAGTTTAGCTTGGTGGAACTTCTTCATCACTTCTTTATTGAGACCAAAGAAGCAGGAATCTGCAGATACGACCGGTTCCAAGTTGCCTTCATCTTGGATGGTCTGGATGAGTGTCGACTTCCTCTGGACTTCCAGAGAAACCCGATCTGGACTGATGTCACTAAGTCCACCTCGGTGGACGTGCTGCTGACAAACCTCATCAGGGGAGACCTGCTTCCCTCCTCTCGCATCTGGATAACCACACGCCCTGCGGCAGCCAATCAGATCCCTGCTGAGTGTGTTGGCATGGTGACAGAGGTGAGAGGGTTCACCGACCCACAGAAGGAGGAGTACTTCAGGAAGAGATTCAGAGAGGAGACGGTGGCCAGCACAATCATCTCCCACATCAAGAAATCACGAAGCCTCCACATCATGTGTCACATCCCAGTCTTCTGTTGGATCACTGCTACAGTTCTGGAGGACTGCTTCAAAACATCCCAGAGAGAAGAAGAGATGCCCAAGACCGTGACTCAGATGTACAGCCACTTCCTGAAGGTTCAGTCCATACTGGGGGACAGGAAGTATCATGGCAGAGCTGAAACAGATCCACACTGGAGTTCAGAGAGCAAGGAGATCATTGTTTCTCTGGGAAAACTGGCTTTTAACCAGCTGGAGAATGGCAACCTGATCTTCTACGAGGCAGACCTGGCAGCGTGTGGCATCGATATCAGAGCAGCCTCAGTGTACTCAGGAGTATTCACCCAGATCTTTAGAGAGGAGTGTGGGCTGTACCAGGACAAGGTCTTCTGCTTTGTCCATCTGAGCCTCCAGGAGTTTCTGGCTGCCTTTTATGTCTTTAAGCACTTCATAGACACTGGGGTCAATCTGCTCTCAGAAGAACAATCAACCTCCAGGAAAGATGAACTCCTCCTCTACCAGAGTGCTGTGGACAAGGCCTTACAGAGTGAGAACGGACACCTGGACTTGTTCCTCCGCTTCCTCCTGGGCCTCTCTCTGGAGACCAATCAGATTCTCCTACGAGGTCTGCTGGGAAAGACAGGAAGTGGCTCAAAGATCACTCAGATTAAAAAAAGTAAAAGTAGAAGTAGATCACCTTACACTCAGCTTAAAAAAAGTCTGCTGGGACAGACAGGAAGTGGCTCAAAGACCAATGAGAAAACAGTGTCTTACATCAAGAAGAAGATAGATGGAGATCTCTCTCCAGAGAGAAGCATCAATCTGTTCCACTGTCTGAATGAGCTGAACGACCGTTCTCTAGTGGAGCAGATCCAACAGTCCCTGACATCAGGCAGTCTCTCCACAGGATCTCTCTCTCCTGCTCAGTGGTCAGCTCTGGTCTTCATCTTACTGTCATCAGAAGAGGCGCTGGAAGTGTTTGACCTGAAGAAATACTCTGCTTCAGAGGAGGGTCTTCTGAGGCTGCTGCCAGTGGTCAAAGCCTCCAAAACATCTCTGTGAGTTCACTAATAACATGTATTACAATACACACAACACTATATACATAAAATTTAATATAATGTATATATTATAATATATGCTAGAATATAAAAGGTATAATAAAATACAAATCGTATCTGTACATTCACTAATAACATGTATAACAATACACACAAGATAATATACATAAAACTAGAAAATAAAAGTTATAACAACGTAGAAAACATCTCTGTACGTTCAGTGATAATGTATTATATTATGCACAACACAAAATAATTAATACTATGATATAAAAGCAGTAACGATTTGTTTATTTAACAAACTCCCCAATCATAACAATCATAAAAAATAAATGATAATAATTAACAGTTGTGAATAGTGAATAGTGTTCACAGATTCACTATTCACAGAGCCTGAGGTGAATCATTGTTTTATATGAACTACACGTGAACACTCCAAAAATAAACAAGATTACACTTTTTGCCGGGATTTATTTGTTTTATGAGCGGTTTATTAGTTTTTATTAGCGTGACGAGACGACCGTTACGCGCTCCCCAATATCCTGAGTTTGAGATCTCAATCTCGGGATATTGTCCGATATCCAGAGATAGAGAACCAATCAAATTGCTCTAGCTTAGGAGGTTCACGTGTAGCATATACTACATTTAAATATCCAATGTTTTAAACATTAGTTAAGCTAAAAACACTTTTCTAATAAAGATGAAGACAATAACTTAATCATGTTAAAAGTAAAAGTTACACAGATTATTAAATTAACATTTATGGATTGAATGTATTTCTATTAATAAAACATCTCTAATTAAAGTTTTCAACACGTCCTTTTATGTTAATAGTAAAATATGTAAAATAATTTAATCCCAGTTCCTAACATGTTGTGTTTATTGTGTGTGTGAAGGCTGGATGGCTGTCATCTGTCAGAGACATGCTGTGAAGCTCTGGCCTCAGTTCTCAGCTCCAACTCCTCTAGTCTGAGAGAGCTGGACCTGAGTACCAATGATCTGCAGGATTCAGGAGTGAAGCTGCTCTCTGCTGGACTGGGGAGTCCACACTGTACACTGGAAACTCTCAGGTCAGTTTTACTCAACGGTCAAACAGTTACAGAGGGGGGGGGAGGGACAGAGGGCGGGATGACACATGTGCACGAGTACACAAGAAAAAAAAAATCATCCATGCTGTGAAGCGGTTTTCTATTTAAGCAATAGATCACGACAGGCTGTGAAATGTTCTCATTATACCACAGTTAAGGGGCGTTGTCCGTCCCTCCGCTGCACATCGGGACGGACAACGCCCCTTAACTGTGGTATAATGAGAACATTTCACTGACTGAAGTGATCTATTGCTTTTATAAAACGGTTACGTAAGTATGGCGAAATGAAAGTCATAGACCCCCTCAATTTTGAAAAAGCGAGCTTGGTAGCTTGGTTCGCCGGCAATTTAGCCTACTATCGAGTTCACTCACCGTGTGCCTATTGCTTTACAACATTTCCACCCTCTCCAGCAATCAACATATTTTTAGGCTTCAGTGAACTATGCTATTGCTTTTATATATAAATAAACAACAGTTCAAGTTAGGCGTGGAGTGATACGGATCTCTGTAAACTGAACGGGTGTCATAGCTGTGTGTATACGCTAGGGGTTTCACGACTACTACTACTTTTGCTACTACTTTTACTACTTATTCTTATTGCACTACTACTTTTTCATTAACGGCAGCGATTAATTAAAAACAGCATTCATGTTATTAACGGAACTTGACTTGAACTTGACCCAACAGCAACACTTGAAACATTGGAAATATTATCCATATAGCCCTGGCCTGCCACTAATCAATGTCCTGTTCCCACTAGATAAAATCCACTTTGCGTTCTTGGTTAGCGTTGAGAAATATGAGCGCATCGACGTGGGAGGGATGGAGGCTACTCCTCTGTCGGGTGACTGTGTTCCCTGCCAGGGAAAAAATTCTCTCGCTCGGTGTGCTGGTGGCTGGAACAGCTAGATAACTTTTCGCCAACTTGGCTAGATGAGGGAAACTGTTCTCATTGTGTGCCCACCACTTTAATGGATTATCCATAGTGGGTATGTGGGCTAATTGATGGTAATCCCGTAGCTCGTCTGCATTCGTCATCCTGGCCCTTTTGCTCCTCGCTCCTTCGTAATGTGGTCCAAACAGCTGTTCGAAATCGCTCTCCATCCTTGTTTTCTTGCCAGAGTCAGACTGGTTGTCCCCACCGTCAGCTTCACCTTCTACCTTCTACTACAATGAAAAAAGTGCACACATGATGTTAGGAAAATGTCTCTAAACTGCACATCTGGCTCTGACTGATAATAGATAATCTTCGTTAGTTCCAAACTTACCCGTAGCAGGCTGCTCCTCATCCTCTCCTAAGAGCTGAGTCAGGTGCGCCAGGGCATCGGCTCTGATATTTTCCTGGAGAAACTTCACGTGCTTAAACCGTGGATCTAGCACGCATGCCGTTATCGGGATTGAATCTGCCAGGATGTCAGACTCTAATTTGAAGCGTTTTACGAGTTCTTTCCTCACGATATCCTTGAAAGAGCGAATAGCCCCCAGGTCAGATCCTGTCCCTCTCAGCATGTTGTCGCAGACATTGAGCAGGACGGGATAGATGAATGACAACCCGACGTGTAACTCTGCACACATCATTGTGGTCGCTTTAGCTAGAGGCCGAAGTACCGGGATAAGCTGCTCGATCATCTCCCACTGGTGCTCTCTCATGGTCAATGATTTTCGGACGTCCACTTTCGTTATGTTCTCATCCGCGAGAACGGCCTGCACTGGAAGTCTCTGCTCATACAAACGCTCTAGCATAGCGAATGTTGAATTCCACCGAGTGGCACAATCGTTTTGCAGACTGTTCACTTGTACTCCCAGCTGTTTCTGGTAGTTCTGCAAAGCACAATGTGCAACTGAAGAGTGACGAAAATGACTCACTACACGTCCTGCAGCATCAATGGTCTTCGTGATCTCAGGTAAATTGAGACCTTTTTTGATGGCAAGTTGCAGCGTGTGCCCGGTACATCCTAGGTGATGGGGAAATAGCTCACACAGTTCCATAGCTAGGTTCATGCTGCTAGCATTGTCATGGATGGTGCAAAAAACTTTGAGGTCCCATTCCTCGATCGTTTCTCTCAGACGCTGGGAAATATTCACAGCGGTGTGTCTCTCGCGCATCACGGTGGTTCGCAGCACTCTTGACTTTAACTCCCAGCTGTCTGTGATGTAGTGAGCTGTTACGGTTATGTAGGGATCCATGGTACATGATGTCCACAGATCGGTAGTGATGGAAACACTGAGGTCTTTCATCTCCTCCATAATCTTTGCCTTCATGGTGTCGTATTGGTGCGTGATATTGCTCCAGACTGTGCGGTGACAAGGGATTGTGTAGCCTGGCTCAAAATACGTGATGATATCCTTAAAGCCTTCCCCAGAGATAGTGGATATAGGGCGGACATCCTTAACAACGAAGTTGACCAGCAAATCTGTGATTTTTCGCCTTCTGTTCTCAGTCACTGGGCGCCTTGAAAAATCGGAGATGGTTGTCTGCTTGCCTGACGAGGCGCTAGCATGGCTAGCTTCATTTCCTCGAGCTGTCGCTGTTGGCGCTGTTGGCAGTGGATGTTTCATCCTTAGATGGTTATTCATAGCAGACGTACTGCTATGATATTTTAACATTGTTTTGCACATCATACACGTAACGGTGGACCGGTCTTCGTTTTCAGTGAAGTATTTCCATACATAGGACTGCCGCGATCGTTTGGCGCGTACCTCAACGCCCGACGCCATTTTGTTAACGACTAGTTGAATAGTGCCGACAGCGCCGACTATGGGTTGTGACAGTCGAGTAGCTGACTAGTCGACTAGTTGGTGAAACCCCTAGTATACGCTCATTATACAACAGTTGGGAACCAATCAGATCACTTGATTTAAGCCACCCGTCTTCTATTATCTCTCATATCACTGTGGGGGGAGTTGGCATATTGGCGCCCCCTCCGGCTGCAGGCGCCCTGCTCGCTGAGAAGGTGCCGTCAGAGAAGCTGTATGAGAAGTAGTGGTGGCTCGTTCGCAAACAAATCAGTTTGAACGAACAACTCTTTAAAACAAACAAACCAACCTGATTCGCCGCTCTCGTTCGTCGTCGTTCGTCTCGTTCATTCTCCGAGGCTCGACTCCCAGCTCCGCCCACTAGTCGCTGAGTCGCGCTGAGTCGCCGTTCGTTCACTGACTGTGTTTAGCGGTGAAGACTCGAGGACTGAGAAGTCACGAGAGTCAGCCGGGCAACAACCTCCCGATTCCGAACATGAAGCACTCCTCAGCTAAAAGGAACTTAGTTAATGTTGTGTTGATTGATGACCGTTTGCACCATCGCACGATCGTGATTCGTTTGAGAATGAGAACGAGGGAGGAGCCGAGTCTGACCGACTCAGTGACTGAGAATCATGATTCACCGCTACCGGAAATGCGAATGAATGAACGAACGAACGAACGACTCTTCTTGGCGAACTGACCGACGTGAACTAATTAATTCAAACGAATCATGAAATCCACCACTAGTGAGAAGGGGAAAGGGGAGGGGGGGGACAGTTCACCTCTGGGTCTCCGTAACGGACAAGGGGGGGACGGGGGTCCACTGTTAGCGGATTGAAATCCTTATTGCAGCCTGCAGGGTTATGTGATCAACATACGGAGGAACGCGGTCGCTGAGCTGCCCCAACATGAGACGTTAAACTCAGCTAGAACCGCCGCCCACCACGTCCACCATCATCCAAAACGTGATGTCAACAGACCAACAATAGTCTGAAAGCCTACAGAGACTATAGATAGTTAATGTGACGATCACGTTATTAAAAATAGACTTGGAGCAATGATTTACAAACTATCTTTTTGGGAGCATGCTTTTGCAAGTAGTTCGCCGCCCCTCCTGCCCATATGGACGGCCCGGTACAGAGCAACACTCTAATGGGATGAGTGGCTCAAGTCAGGCACACCTCGAATTTCTTGCAATTGAGAGGGGGGGCGCTCGGAGGGGGTCTCACCCGGGGTGTTATTCAATGTAGAACCGCCACTGCCTACCATCCATCTGTGTCCATTCATGTGAACAGATTCACTCACTTTAAAAAGGTTTAAGTTAATGTTTTGAATGCATAGGGGGCAGTGCTTCATTTGAGCCGGAACACGCCGGAACATGTTCCAGCACCTCCTGGGTCACTGAAAAATGAATCGCCTAAATGAAAAAAAACAATTACTGTTTGTGTGTAGAGTGTGGTTTTCTGTCTAGTTAGTCTTTATTCCCCGTTGAAGTTCCACTAAAATCTAGTGTTTGCATTTTAGGTTTGAGGTGAAAGATGGTAAAGAATGTGCACCCCTTTACCCTTTAGTTGTTTTTTTTACTCTACTCTAAAACTTTACAGTTTTAATGATCAAACAGTTAAGTTCCACATCAGAGGACGTTGAAAAGATTTACCTCCAGAAAAGTAATAGTTCACACACGTGTGTGTGTGTGTGTGTGTGTGTGTGTGTGTGTGTGTGTGTGTGTGTGTGTGTGTGTGTGTGTGTGTGTGTGTGTGCAGGTTGTCTGGCTGCCTGGTCACACAGGAAGGCTGTGCTTCTCTGGCCTCAGCTCTGAGCTCCAACCCCTCCCATCTGAGAGAGCTGGACCTGAGCTACAATCACCCAGGAGACTCTGGAGCTGCGCTGCTCTCTGCTGGACTGGAGGATCCACGCTGGAGACTGGACACTCTCAGGTATGGAGAGGACAGCTCTCCAC
Organism: Micromesistius poutassou; assembly: GCF_964030765.1. NCBI lineage: Eukaryota > Metazoa > Chordata > Actinopteri > Gadiformes > Gadidae > Micromesistius > Micromesistius poutassou. The sequence goes on from NW_028177208.1 coordinate 37,083, forward strand.
TCGGGGACAAAGTCTCCTACAGGGATTCAAGCCGCTGCTAGATGAAGCGGTTTGAAAAGGCAGCTGTCACTCATGTTGTGTAGAACGTGATGAGACAGCAGATGATGAAGGTGAATGTTTCAACATGCTGCTCTCACTTTGTTTCCCCCCCAGTGTGGAGCACGGTGGAGTGTGGAGGCTGAAACCAGTTCCACAGAGGTGTAAGTGTCTGTTTGATTCATCACAACACACACTCACTATTGGGATGGAAAGTCCATCCACACAGCAGGAGGTGACGTCCGCTCATTCACATGTGGACTTGTGTATCCGTATGTGTAGCTATGTTTGCCTGTGTTGATGTGTGTCTAGTATGTTTGTGTAGGTGTGTGTACGTATGTGTACATGTCTATGTACTGTATGTATGAACCAGGTCTATGGTACCAACAGTTAGTTTCCAGCCTGTATGTGAGCTCAGCTGGTTCAGTCTGTTGTTTACACAGGTGGATCACAATGGATGTGTATTGGAACCTTTCAAAGTCGAATATCTTGAAAAGTATGTAGACTATAGCTTAGATACTACAGAGGATTAATCAGCTCATCATGATGAACGTTTTGATGTATGATATGTGTATGTCGTGTAAATATTGCGGGAGTAGATTCAGTGTACACATTTTTCATTGTTTTGACTGGGACAACCACTCACACACACATGGGATTTACATTTACGTTTAACTTAAAACATCTTATAAACAATATGCACTACTATTTCTAAAGCTATAGCACACTAGTCCACTATAGTAGCTATCATCTGATATGATTTAGTCTTTCTGTGTTCATTTTTGTAGAGAAGATAAACGTGAAACAGGAAGAACAGTACTAGTGATGAAGATGAGGATGAAGACCAGTTCAGTAGCAGTAGTAGTAGGTGATGGACAGGGATTGTTTATGAAGAACGGCAACGCCTCCCCCTCGGCCAGAGAGGCGGGGTTTGGCGATGTAACTGTAATTGGAAGGAGTGGCTTGATTGAGAGCGTAGAAGTCCAGGGGCTGTTGCCATGTTTCACAGAGGAGGAGCAGATCCATGTTATTGTCCAGTAGCAGTTCAGATATAACGGGTGATTTGTTGGAGATGGAGATGGATGGGGGGGCAGGGGAGGGGGAACGGAGGTTAGTGAGGTTGGCAGTACGGCAGGTGGGGGTGACGGGGGGGCGAGAGTTAGTCCAGAGTGAGGGGATGGGTGAGCCATGGGGGAGGTGTTGGTTGCGAGAGGGGCCAGAACCTGGATGGATGTAGCGGCGTCGGCGGAGGATTCCGGCTGTGCTGGCTGCAGGGGCAGCAGCAGCAGAGAGACGATGGTTATTGTTGAGGCGGTGAAGGTCAGCGGCGGTGTAGCTGAGTGGGCCAGAAGTTGGTGGAGTAGAGGAGAGAGTCCAAAGAGTCTGGAGTAGCAGGAGTGATAATCCAAGGTGGAGACGAGACATGACGGCGGATGAAAGAAGGCCGGGTAGTATATTGGTGGTGGCTAGTAGCTGATTGGCTAGAAGCAGGGAGGCAGTGAGTTGTGTGTTGTTGTGTAAGACTTGCGTGGATTTCTGACTAAAACTTTGCGGACGCCAAAATCTGGAAAGCTGATGCTCACAAAAAAATCTGGATGTATCAATCCTTGCGTAAGCACGATTTCACACAGATTCTCTTTGTACATCCCAATTAACGTGACATTGAGCACACATGCACGAGCCCGTCTCTCCACCCATTTCCATCTCCACCCGTCTCCTCCCTCATTTAATATGCTAATTTGTATAAATAAACCTGCAGTAGTGCGCTCGTTAGGAGAAAGGAGAAAATGGAGAAAGGAAGAAAAAATTACTTTAGTGAATGTGAGGTGGAGGTGCTGATTTCTGAGGTAGAGGCCAGAAATAAGATCTTGTTTGGCTCTCTTTCCTCCGGAATCAGCACCAAAAGCAAAAAACTGGCTTGGGAAAACGTTGCCGGGTCGATCAATGAGGTTGGGGCCGAAAGCCGAACTGTGGCTGACATTTAAAAAAGTGGTCAGACAACGTCCACTATTGTAGTCCACTATTGTAGTCCACTATTGTAGTCCACTATTGTAGTCCATTGTTGTAGTCCATGAGGGAGAGAGAGAGGCCGTTTCTCAATTTGCGTTCTCGTCTGTACTTGTGTACTTTGCGTTCTCGTGAAACGTCATCAGTCGTAGCCCAAGTACTGTTCCAATTCCAAGTACGCATCAAGTCAAGTACAGTCGTAAAACCCGTGTGTGTTCTCCATGCGTTCTTAAACTGGCCGTTCCACCGAGGACGCATCGGAGGTGACTTGTGTGGACTTGGACCGTTAAATATCCCAGGATGCATTTCGCATTCCCATGTTTTAAAATATTAGTATGTAAGCTATAATAATAGGCTATATATAGGAACATTTGACATATATAACAAAAATGTAGGCCTATTCATTCAAAATATTGACATACTATTTTAAAATTAAAGAGGCTGGGGTTTTGTTTAATATAATTTGTTTTTATTGTATAAGTCGCTGATAGAGGAAACCCATCACAACGGCAACGAAAATCTTGGTCGGATCCATCCGATCGTGTGTGTGTGTGTGTGTGTGTGTGTGTGTGTGTGTGTGTGTTCTAATCAGTAATTTCTCGCTCATTCGTTATTATTATTATATCAATAGTCTACTCTCCAACTACATAGCCAGTTAGGCACGCGCATCTGTACCCTACATATAAAAAGTTGTGTGAATAGCTTACACACGATAAGCATATCTTTTCATTTATATTCATTCAAAATATTGACATACTATTTTAAAATGAAAGAGGCTGGGGTTTAGTTTTATATCATTAGTTTAAATTGTTCAGTAGTGTATGCCTACATGAGGCCGTAAAGCAGTTAACAGAGCTGAGGTGGTGACGTCACAG
>NW_028177207.1:0-11990 GCF_964030765.1 Micromesistius poutassou
AAAACCCGATGCGGAACCATAAAGGTTCACGACTGCATCGAAGCGTCTGCATGATCATTGTGTTGCGTGAACGTGGAACCATAATCAGCCCTTAAAGTGTGTTTCTGTTCTATTCTATTAAATAACTAGCGAACTGACTAAACTGCCTAAATAAATTAAATTATAAATACAAAAAATGAATAAATAATAACTTACCTGCTGCATAGGACACAGGCCTATTAAAGATTACTTACCTCTACTGCATTGTGCCCACTTCTGTCCAGGATGTCCTGGTGACCTTCAGAGACAGAAACACATGAAACATTAACACGACTTGGGAGATCAAACAATGTGCATGTTGGCGGTTTTGGTAGTAAACCCTTTCATTATGCTTTCTTCAATGCGTGGCTAATCTCCGATCCTGCAGTCCTAATATGTTAATGCAGAGATTCTGGGGTAGGTGGCCAGAAACAGAAAGGGGCGGAGCTACATTGGGGGTTCCAATCAGTGTATTTCTACAGCGGCCGGTGTGCATTGCGTTGATTTAAAACCTTTCCAGACCCTTCTCTCTGAGAGACTGGGGGTCCAGACAGGATGTTTAAGCTTCCTTCCCCCCTAGTGCGTTGGCGTTGCTGGTCAAAGAACCCCCCGACCACAGAGCCAGAAACACACGGTCAAAGCACAACTCGTTCTTTAACCTAATACAACACAAACGTGCACACACCTCCACACACACACATCCTGACGGACACACACACCTGATGGGGAGCCCTGCATGGCCCGCAGCTCCAGCTGGGTGCCGTTGTTCTTTGCAGAGTGAGTCTTGGACCCCTGCTGCTTCTCCAGCTCCCCTGCAGACCACAGAACACAAGGCTATCATCAGAGAGAGAGAGAGAGAGAGAGAGAGAGAGAGAGAGATACAAAGAGGAAGAAGAAGAGAGAGAGAGAGAGAGAGAGAGAGAGAGAGAGAGAGAGAGAGAGAGACACACACACACACACAAACATTTACACACAGATACACAGATATGGATAACCATCATTGGTATGGCACAGGCAGAGAGACAGACAGACAGACAGACAGACCGACATGAACATGTCGTAATGCGTGTGTATGTGTGTCTGTACAGCCACACATCTCCTAGACCTTCCCTCTCTGTGCACCAGCCGTCCCGTCTCTCCTTCCCAGTGCAGGGCTGCTGCTAATGGTCTTGTGTCATTACCGACCACAGAGACTAACTGTTGCTCTGTCCCCGCAGATGAGAGGCGCTCTGATGGCGGGGCAGTGAACCTTCCCCACGAGGCAAGCTCTGGTCGAGCCCACTGCCAGGGGGACCTCCTCCACAGGTCACTGGAGGTGGTTCACCAAAGCGCCATGTTTCATAAAAAGGCAAGTGCACCCCCTTTTTCAGCTGGAATTCGAACACGAATTGACGGCCACTTTGTGATGGTGTGTGTTGTGTGTAGTGTGAGCGCAGTAATGAGCGATGTGGGATGATTTTCTACGCACACATATTAGCAAAGAAATTATATAATTTACGTACATATAGCACATCCCGTTTGGATGTGTGAAGACGGGGAAGGACTGACTGTCAGCTCTGAGTGGCAGCAGACTTCCCTCCGTATGTTTTAAAGGCGAATTACACACACACACACTCTCACACACACACAGGCAAGCCATGGTCTCATTAAACGTGCTGATTATCCACTAACGTAGCCAGCCGAACACTGCCAGGCTGTCAGAATCCGAAGAGGATGATCTCGCACCGTCCCAGAAGAGATAGAGAGAGAGAGGGAGGGGTGTCTGGGGGTAATTTTCATAATGAAGCGACTTAGTAATCAACAGCCAGCTGCAGAAGGGAAACACACATCTTGAACCACACACCACTGACTCCTGCTGTCCCCCTGTCCCCCCTTCATCTCCCAAGGAGCACAAAACCAAAGCAAATAAATAAAACAGCCTGAGGACTATTGAGTCGAGTGCCAACAATAAGTGTTTGTGTGTGTGTGTGTGTGTGTGTGTGTGCGTTTGTTCCCATCGCACATTTTACATTCAAATCAGTTTGCACGACCACATGACAAAGTCCTTAATGGTTACCGGCTGTTTCAAAGTGTGGAGTGGATCCATGGCTGACGTTGCAGGACTGCCTGTATGATGAAATTCCTACTTACTTCTTCTGTGTGTGGATACCGTAGTGTTAGTGGAGGGAGTAGGGAGTGGGTTAGTGTGCTTGTTCACATCTGTGTTTGAAGGTGTGCATGTAAGCGAGTGTGTGTGTGTGTGTCTCAGTGTAGGGGTGTGTGTATATATGTGTGTGTGTGTTTGTGCACAATTATGTTTGTGTGTGTGTGTGTGTGCACTGTGCACGATTGTGTTTGTGTGTGTGTCTGTGTGCGTGCACAATTGTGTTTGTGTGTTTGTGCGTGAACAATTGAGTGTGTGTGTCTGTGGGTGTTAGGTTGTGCGCCTGCATCCATCCATGCGTGTGTGTGTATGTGTGTGTGTGTGTGTGTAAGTTGTGCGCCTGCATCCATGTGTGTGTGTGTGTGTGTGTGTAAGTTGTATGCCTGCATCCATGTGTGTGTGTACGTGTGTCTACGTTTATACTTGTACTCTAGCTGTTGTTCCAGGAAGACTCCGGAGCCCCAGAGACGGTCTACACTCTCATCTCTGCATCGCCTAATGTCCTGTCCTTGTGTCTGTTGTTTTATGGTCTTGGTGCACCCTAGGAAACATCAGGAAAGGCTAAAGTCCTCCTACACCTGGGACAGGCTACCAGGGGATAGTAGTATCAGAAGAAGAACATCACAAAGGAGCAGTTTGAAAAGTAAACCCAAAGTAAAAAAAGATAGATGAGCTAGATTTTCTTTTTCTGTGAATCAGCCGTGAAGATCTAGCCAAGCGACCGTGAAGAGCTAGCCTAGCGACCGTGAAGATCTAGCCTAGCGACCGTGAAGATCTAGCCTAGCGACCGTGAAGAGCTAGCCTAGTAACCGTGAAGATCTAGCCTAGCGACCGTGAAGAGCTAGCCTAGTAACCGTGAAGAGCTAGCCTAGCTACTGTGAGGAGCTAGCCTAGCGACCGTGAGGAGTTAGCCTAGTGACCTTGAAAAACTAGCCTAGCGACCAGGAGGAGTTAGCCTAGCGACCGTGAGGAGTTAGCCTAGCTACGACAGCCTCAGCCAGAGTCTCATGGTCTGACCTTCAGTTACTCGTCCAGATATTAGTCGGGCCGCTTGGCTCCCAACAGAATTATCTGTCAATGGAAAAAAAAACAGGGAGGTTTTTACATTTTTACAATGGATTAACTCATATAATAAGATTCATGCTGCTTTTGAATGATTAAATTTGAAGGCACTTCAATTTAAATAGAAGCATTAACGTTCGCTCTTGGTGTTTACGTTGGCAAGATGCCAATCCAGACCGGGCTTGCTGAGGCTCATCCAATCAGCTGCTGAGTAAGCCTGACTGACGACGGCAGACCTAACGAGCAGAGAGAAGACGGTCTGGCTGCAGGGCTATCAATGAGCTACACTTTGGCTTCTTCCCTTGTTTCTGCTCTGGCCACTCTGAAGACTCACTCTCACTCTCACTCCCACTCTCTCTCCCACTCTCTCTCTCTCCCACTCTCTCTCTCTCCCGTTCTCTCTTTCTCTCTCCCACTCTCTCTCTCACTCCCACTCTCTCTGCCATAGTTTGCAATCAGGTGAAATGGGATTTGGAAAATGATGAAGGTTAATACCTTAATCACATGAATAAACCTTGCACACGAAGACTTCACACACACACACACACACACACACACACACACACACACACACACACACACACACACACACACACACACACACACACACCGATGGAACGATAGGGAAAGACTCCCTCTATTTGATCTTTATATTGTTTGGGTTAATCCTGTCCTATCAGTCGACCCCATCTGATCCACCATCTACTGAAGTTCAACAGTATGCTATCTATGGTAAACAACTTCTGATAGCCTCATGCACACACACACACACACACACACACACACACACACACACACACACACACACACACACACACACACACACACACACACAGTGGAAGGGGTACCCACACTCGATGCGTATCTGCTCCATCTCGGACACCTCTGCGATGGACTCCTTCAGGTCCTCCAGGAACTTGAGCAGCTCCTCTGCGCTCGGAGCGCAGAAGTTGAGCACCTGCTTCCTGTCCGAACCGAAGGGCGACAGGATGCTGATGCCGTGGGGGTAGTCTGAGGAACAACAACACAAAAGTGGTCTGAGGAACGACAACACAAAGGTGATCTGAGGAACACACAACACAAACGCGGTCTGAGGAACGACAACACAAAGGTGGTCTGAGGAACACACAACACAGGCGGTCTGAGGAACGACAACACAAAGGTGGTCTGAGGAACGACAACACAAAGGTAGTCTGAGGAACGCACAACACAAAGGTGGTCTGAGGAACGCACAACACAAAGGTGGTCTGAGGAACGACAACACAAAGGTGGTCTGAGGAACACACAACACAGGTAGTCTGAGGAACGCACAACAAATCAACTCGTTTTTCCAAACTCTGTCTTTCGACCTTCCTGTGTCGAAAAGTGGAAAACTTCACAAGCCAAGCAGTGGTTTCAATTGGTTGAATCTGCCAAATTGTCACAAAATGGCAGCAGGTGGTATTGGACCATCACAACATTACAACAGAGTGGTTCTCACTCCGCAACGGGAGAATGCTGGACGTGGACGCTGTGTCTCTGAGGATAGCGGAGAGGTGATTCAGAGAGGGAGAGCGTTCCGTGGGATACGCTTTTGGATGTGTGTTGTCAAATTGTGTGTTGTGTGTTGTCAAATTCTACTTCAAAGAACTCCTCCTCCATTTTGCTATTTTCTTCTCTTCTCTTCTTCTCTTCTTCCCGCTCCGGGAGCTGATAAGCGACGCACGTGGCTCGCATGAGGGAAGAGATCAGAAAACAGCATTTGGCTGGTAGGAGGACCCGGGCTGACCAGACGCTGCCTGATCAGCTCGCCGTCCACCTGAGGACTAACTCTCACCTGGCACAAAGGATTTCATATGCAGCGAGGTTGGCTGGAGTAAAAAAACGCACAGCACGACAGGTTGCGTACGATGAGGTTTAATATGATTTATCTTCATTCATACTTTAGGGTGACCCTAACATTGTCAGAATCCCTAATAAAACTATGATAATACTATTATGTAGAGTCTAGAGGAGACCGTACATGTGCACACTACCAGGTCACAAGTACTACTGCTGGACCACTTGTGTACACACAAGGTAATAAAACACCTTCTATAATACCTGGAGTACGTATTTACAGAGTACGGAGTACTACGTATTTTCTCTGAATAAAGGTGGGGTGCATTCAAAGGATAGGAAAACACTTCTCCAATGAAGGTTTTCAATACTGCGGATCACACGCACGCACACACACACGCACACACGCGCACACACGCACACACACGCGCACGCACGCACGCACACACACACACACACGCACGCACGCACGCACGCACGCACGCACGCACGCACGCACGCACGCACGCACACACACACACACACACACACACACTGGATGAATCACTCTGCTGTTTTACGGTTCACATCGCAAATAATGTGGAAGATGCAATAAATCACGAGAAGGTTTCAAACGCTGGTGTTAATCAATTCTATTGAATCACCCTCTTCTCATTCCTATTGTTTCAGCCACAAAAACGCAAGGCAAGTCTATGCCTCTGGAGAGCCCTAAATAAATCCATCTGAGAAACACGTCTTGTCGCAACAATTTCCCTTTTTCATTCTTCATTGCCCCCCTCCCAGACTCAGTGCTGTGTATCTTTCTGCCCCAGAGGAATATAGAGGAAGATAATACTATCATATCTTTATTTCACTGTCTCACTTGTTGGGCATTCCAGAGGATGGAGGGAGAGGAAAGAGGTGGGAGAGAGGGAGGAGAGAGAGAGAGGAAGGAGAGAGGGGGAGAGAGGGGGGAGAGAGAGGAGATAAGGGTGACATTGTCAACTGCAGCCCATTCAACCACCTCTATATACCTGGACAGAGTGCTGTTGGCAGAATATTCATCACATAGTATAGCAGATCACTGAGGCATGCGGCGACAGGAAGTCAGTCCTTCACTTCCCCTCATCATTCACAATCATTCAGGATCACCCGCTGTACTTTGTTTTAACAATGCACTTTGTTTATTCACAGATAAACAATTGACAACTGGTTGCTTTTATTGGCCAAATATTGAAGTTAAAATGGCCAATGTGTCATAAATGTAGCTATTAATCCAGCTGGTTCTGATTTCAGTTAAGTAATCCTTTAATAAACCAAGATACAAAATAGATAAAAGGATAGAAGCCATGTTGAGGTTAACATTGTGATTTTGTGTGTGTGTGTTTGAGTGTGTGTGATTGTGTGAGTGTGTGAGTGTGTGTGAGTGTGTGAGTGTGTGTGAGTGTGTGCTGACTTACACTCGTTTTCAAACAGGTGGAATTGCATGCCCAGGAGGCCCATGGCTTTACAGAAGGTGTACGCCGCAGAACTCTTCTTCTTCGGACACAGCTTCAGAATCTGAAACAACCAAACCCACACAAATACTTTATGAGCGGTTTAGCTATGTACGTCAATATACTTAACAGGTAAGTGACTCAAAAAAACATACCAAAGATCAACAAAAAAAACAAATCAAATCCATTTTAATATGCAGTTAACTTCAAATTATTTAAAATTGTGTAGGAGAGCCACAATAAGAGATAAGTGCTACGTAGAAAATGAGGATAAGATCGGCCTTCAATCCCTCTCCAGTAGCGTGGGCGTGATGAAGGAACAGCCCAAAGTAGTCGGATAAGGAGTGCCAAGCGAACCTAAACCGGAGAAAACGTCTGCACGCCCAAGGAGACGCCGACTCTGAGTTTCATTGCACCGTTAAAAAACACTGTAACCATTACTGCAGCTCTCCATTCAAAGGGAAATAGATTGTCTCTGTGAAATATCCACTTTTAGGGGTCCAATGAAAGATAACGCCCTTTCTTTCAGATGGTCTCCTCTCCTGATTTGATGTATCCGGGGAAAAAATAAAAGAAATGGTGGAACGTTTCTCTTCACTTTGCTTTCAGTCAGTGGAATAAGAACCTGATTGCCATTAGAAAGCAGTCACACTTTGAAGGGATGGAAAATCTTTTAAAGGTCCCATGGCATGCTATTTTATGGATGCTTTAATATAGGTGTTAGTGGGCCCCTAATACAGTACTTGAAGACGTTCAAGAAATTCAGCCTTGGTGCAGAGTTACAGCCACTACGAGCCAGTCCCACAATGAGCTCTCCACAAACGTGTTGTTTTTAGAGGCGGGTCAAAGTGGAGGGTGGGGGTGTGGCCCTGAGCAGCTTGCGGCCATAGTACCATGCGCTAGTGTTTACAGTGTAACACTGAACACTCCGGGTGCTCCGGTGGGAGTCCTGGAGCTCTATATCTAAATAATATCATATTATATTTAGATATCTATATAATATAATATATATTATCATGGTCAAAAGCTGTTTGCGCGTTACAGTGTGTGTATTCACACACACACATGTGGCGCTCGCACGGTCCTAGCTCATTGTCTCATTGGTGGGCCAAATTCTCTGGACGGGAAAAGCAGAGAAAGGGGAGGTAACTTGGCCCCAAATCCGCACGTTTGAGCGTTCATTTTTTCAGATACCTACTGCTCGTTTTACACCTAACACAATTTTGAGCTACTGGGGGACCATAGGCAGGCTAGGGGAACTCATATTAATGTTAGAAAACCTCATGAAGTGAAAATTTCATTTAAGATGATGAATTGGACGTTCACTTTCGTAGATGATGGGAATAAGTTATTGGTTCAGTTCAGTTCAATTTCAGTTTATTGTCCCCTAAGGGAAACTTGTCTTGCAGCCAGGTAACATACAGGTACAGTAGCACAACAGATAAACACACATACACACAAATAAATAACACCAACTACTATAAGTAAAAAACACTGTTACACTACTACTCATCTAGCGAATTGTGCAAATTTAGCAACTGTATTGCACTTGGAATAAAAGAGCTCCTTGTCCTGTTGAGCCTAAAACCAGGGACTCTAAATCTTCGGCCAGATGGAAGGACCTTGAATAAACAGTGAAGGGGATGGTTTACACAGTCTAATATACCATTTGCCTTCCGCATGAATTCCGCATGGTGATGTGACCGAAAGTAAAACAGATCAGTTCTTTCAATTGTTGACTTTCAGCGCATACTAAATGTGTTTGTTTGAATGTCATTCAATCCCTGCTCTCAAAACTGGATCATTATGCCCGGGACTGTTTTTATTTGATCTGAGAAGCGGCAGGAGATTCCAGAGTTTTATACAAAAGAAACTTGAGATGAGAAGAAAAGGGGATCCTATAGAAATGGTGCATTGCAGCTGTCACTAGCAAACACGCATCACCTGCAACTGGTGCCACGCAGAGACCAGGAATCAAGGCTTAGGTTCACACTGGAAACTAATTATACTACTAAGAAGCCATTTTCACTTAGAAGTGTGGTTTCTTCCTAGAAGACATTTATTTTCCACATTGTTCCTGTCGTTCAACCCCACCTCGGTAGGTTAACCCGATGACCGCAGTCTACCTGTAGGCATCTTTGATGACCTACCTGTAGGCATCCTAACCTCTACCTGCTCCTTAATGACATGTATCAGCATGATATTCACAGTAAATACTGTGAATGAAATGAAAGCATCACCTACAATAATAACTGTTTCAAAATAACAATCATGAGAAATTATTGCTTCATTTATGAGGAGGGTCTTACTGGGCGACCAAGAATCTCCAGAAGGGGTGGGTCGCTCCAGGAAAAGGTTGATTCTATGTATTATATAATTATGTTCCCTGCTCACCACGATGAGGTCGTTGAAGAGGAACACCTCCCTCTGGTGGGCCGCCTGCTTCTGGGCCTTGCCCACGTCCGTCACCTCGAACAGCCGGCTGCAGCACACCAGCCTTCTGTGGGGCACCGACAGCACCTGTAAAGAACAAACAAACGCTTTAACCACACAACACATAACAACGAGACAATACGATGCGTCAGGAGTCAAGGGGGGTGTGCGTCTGGGCTCAGAGATTTCAGGAGGAGGTCGAACCACTCTGAGATCCTCCTCCCAGGAGCACCAACAGAGGGGAGGTAAAGCTGAGCTGTGCTTTCTGGTGTTTGTAAAAGAGCCTTTAAAGTTTTTGTGCCGAGTCAGTAAGAGCGTTCTGCTGATTAGAAAACGGGCCGCAGAGATGATAGGAGACAATCCTCACATCAATGAAACCGATCTCCAATACGGAGAGAGTCAGTCGTACACCACGCATTGATTGGTCTGCGGCAGGATTGAAGAGAAGAGATGGATCTGTTGGCGCACCGCAAGCTATGATCAAATCCCGATGTGGCACGGGCCATTCAGCACGGGGTTATAGCTCAGCACAAACCAATGAGGGGCACTGAACCCCTTTATTATCGCTTATCCAATAATAACGAGGTTCAATATGATAATGTTAATATTATTATGTTTCCAAAACAAGTTGGGTAATACTCGCAGGTAATTTTGTGACAAACAATCGTGCTGTGCCCCCCCCCACCCCCCCCCCACCCACCCCAAAGACCCCCCGCACCCCAGAGACCCCCCAGGGGGAACACGAGGAATTAAAGCTGGGTTTACATGAGACTAATGTGCTTCCTCTCCCGGTGGGGGGCAGGCTCATCATCGACGAGAGAGAGAGAGCAAGAGAGAGAGAGAGAGAGAGAGAGAGAGAGAGAGAGAGAGAGAGAGAGAGAGAGAGAGGAGAGAGAGAGAGAGAGAGAGACAGAGAGAGAGAGAGAGAGGGAGAGGGAGAGGGAGAGAGAGAGGAGAAGAGGGTTCACACGGTACTGAATCAGGAGGGGGGGTGACAGATAAAAACCGCTCTCAGCCCAAACAAAGGCTGTCTCCTGATCCCTACTAAGTTCAGTCAATTATATTATTATTGGAGATCTCCGCCTGTACTCCACCTCCCCCTGTCCCCCAGGCTGGGGGCCCAACACGCGGGGCCGCAGGTTTGATTCAGAGCGGTGGCCCCAACATGCTGCGTGTCATTCCCTGTCGCCCCCGTTCTGTCCATCAAGGAACAGGAAGCCCATAAACATCGATATGAAAAGAATTCCTCCCATGTATTTATAACGAGCGAATGAAATCCGAGCTTGAGCCCGTCAAGGCCCATGCTCTGTTATAATATGACTGGACGTTCTGTTGCTAGGCTACCAGACGCCTCACCAGGAAGCACGCCCCTCTCTCCCCCCCCATCGACCTATAAACAGATTAGACCTCAGCGATTATTCCCGTTTTGAGGGGGGAGAGAGATTATAATCACATCCTCACTCTCTTGTCTCACCCGTATCTCTCTCTCTCTCTCTCTCTCTCTCTCTCTCTCTCTCTCTCTCTCCGTGTCGTCTCCCTCTCCCGCCTGTTACCGTGGGAAACCAATTCCATGGTGAACGGACGCCGTGAGCTTCACTCCATGAAGTCTCATACACACTCAGCGCCCCCCGTCCTCCCTCCCTCCCTCCCTCCCTCTCCCCTCCCTCCCTCCCCCCTCGCTTTCATTCATGTGTGTGAACTAGATATGGTTCCCACATGCACACGCTATATACACGGCGCACGCACTGTATCTCTCTCTCTCTCCCTCCTGCACGCACGAGAGAGAGAGAGCGGAGAACAGAGAGCAGGCTGACGAGGCTGAGGAGGAGGATCAGGTCCTGAAGTCGGACGTCAGCGGTTGACGTCATGAACAGACACAACACATCAAGGGACGACTGACTCTCCTCCGCATCCATCAACGGCCGGCCGACGCCCGCCAACAGGAGACGCTGCGGCATCAGTAGAGCACCAGCCCCGGACGGCTGCACTGCTCTGAACCGCTCGCTGCATCGGAGGATGTTTAACAAACACGGCTTAAGGCAAACATGCGTCAAAACCGTCTCACCGCTTATGGGATTCACTGAAGTATCAACCGTGTACAGTGTACTCTCTCACAGACACACACACACACACCCAGGCGCATACACACACACACACACACACACGCACGCACACGCACACACACAGACATACACACACACACACACACACAGACACACACACACGGCGACAGTCCAAACATTTCTAAACTCAGCAGGAGGAATGGAGGCGCGGTGGTTAACGACGTATCGAACCCGGGTAATGACCTGGGCTAATGGCGTCGTGGCCGCTAACGAGACGCCTGATGGATAACGAACGCTCTCTGCTGACGCTGCGCTGCCCACGGCACCGGGGGGGGGGGTGGGGCAACGCTCGCCTTGTTAATGAGTGAGTGAGCGTTCCCCGGGGCGTCGCCGTGGATCCAGCGGCGGCGTTCCTCTGTGCGTCGGAGCGTGGGCTGGGAGGGTGGATTTCGTTTTACCGACGCGTGTGTTGCTGATGATGCGGTTGTCGAAAAAAGCGCGGGCGAACCTGAAGGCCTGGCGTTCACGTGACTGTGAGGCGGGTCAAAGAAAGGCGCTGCTGCGCACGCTAACTGTGTGTTCACACCGCACTTCGCCCCGCGACACGTTTCAATGCAAAGTGAACGTAGAGACGCGAATCGGGCAAATTTTTTTGTCACCGAAACGCGCGACAAGATTTGATTGACGGCGCGACATTTTTCCACGTGAACGCGCTCGCCGATTTTGTCGCGCGAATGAGCGACAGCTTTCGCAGAAGTTGAAATATTTCAACTTCTTCGCGGCATTCGCGTTGAAACAGCCAATCAGCGTTCACTCCCTGTGGGTAACGTGGGTGAAGTAACGTAAAACAGCCAATCAGCGTTCATCCCTGGGTGACGTCACGTAACAGCCAATCAGTTCACTCCTGGTCGAAGTAACGTAAAACAGCCAATCACCGTTCAACCGTTCAGTGAACCGCAGCTTGGAGGAGAAAGTGAT
>NW_028177206.1:0-7139 GCF_964030765.1 Micromesistius poutassou
GTTGCAGACTCGCTTGCAAAATCTGCGGTGGGACTGAGGAATGAAGAGAGCTCCGGCGACTTTTTATAGTTGAAATAGTTATATAGTTTTTATAGTTGAGCCTCGTTCCTACGGCTGTGCTTTGTGTACCAATAATGACATTCAAGAACGCCATTGAGTGTAAGATTACTTAACTGTGACGCTACGGGAATGTATGAGAAGGAAATCGAATCAGTCGACCTGCGATAAGCAGCTGATTCTGAACGAACTCGTCTTTGAGATGGACGTGTTCTAACGCATTTTTACTCAATGAAATGTTAACACAACAGTATATATTTGACCATTTAATTTTAGAAATTTTAGGGGAAGCTGAGCTTCCCTTGCAGTCTTAGAGAAATCACCACTGGTGTGCGGATATGTCCGTATATATATGTGTGTGTCGTGTGTTTTGCAGTCGAAATTCAACTTTGGCGACCACGCACATTAACAAGAAACCCTCAATTTCCGAGCACCCTCGCTGAAAAGTCTAGCAACCCCATAACACCAGCAAAAAGACAATCTCTGGCGCCACCCCTGTTATAAAGAAGCTTTTAGAATAAGGTTTTTATTGCTAATCTTTAAAAAATAATCTCAACAGGAATGAGGAAATATGTGGAATGCAACTGAAATCTGGTAGGGGAAGCATTAGCAATTCTTAATGACTTTGAGTGGTCCTTCAAAGCAAAGCCAACCATTATTGGTTCAATCGATTGGAGAAAATTACCATCCTTGTGAGATGAGTAACATGTTGCATGGTTCTGTTCATAGCATCTTTAATGATATTTTTTTTAATTAAAAGTACTTTATGGCCAGACTGCATTTCCAAATGGAATAAAAGTGTTTAGTTTATTCATTGATCTGACCAGTAATCATAAGAACAATAAAAATACAATAAACATTTAGTAAACGACATGAAATAGGCTTCATAAAATCAGAACCTCATATACATATTTATGGAACGGCAGTACATTATCCATCTAAATGAACAAATTGTTCCATGCTCAAAGCTAATTACAGTAATAGAGTGAATCGTGAGGTAATTTTCTTCAAACCAACCCATTTCAAATTAATGTCTGCCTATTCTGAGCAGCCTCATATCCGCAGAACAAACCGCATGCCTGCCTTTGGAAAATAATAAAGCACGAAGCAGACAGTATTGGCACGAGGGGAATGCGTAATTAGATCACATTTTGTTACAATTTGACAAACCATTAATTCACTGTTTATTCCAAAACAACCAACAGCGATGTTAGATACCGGGGGCCTTAAGCAGCAGGTAGGGGCCACGGATGGAGCTCGGGTAGAAACCGGAAACAGTACAGTCTTACACTGTCCTCCCCTGCACCTTTTCGATGCCTCGCTCAACGAGGTAGCCGCCTGCCACGAAACCGCCACACCCCTAAGGTCTGAACGCCTGACGATAAAAAAAAACACGTGTAGCGGCCAGACATCGCCCTCTCCCTCTCCCACTCTGACGTCCAACTGCTCACTTGGCCGGTGGGCTGGGGCCTGGCTAGTGGTTAGCTGATGGGAGCGCCCGTGGTCACCAGTTTGTAGTAGGCTCCCTTGAGCGCCATGAGCTGGTCGTGGGGGCCTTTCTCGATGACAAAGCCGCGCGCCATCACGGCGATGATGTCCGAGTTCTGGATGGTGGAGAGGCGGTGGGCGATCACGATGCAGGTGCGGCCCTCCCTGGCCTTGTCCAGGGCCTCCTGCACCGTCTGGGGGGGGGGGGGGGCGCACACACACACACACGCATGCATGAAACACACACACGCACATATATGAAACACACACACACACACACACACACACGCATGCATGAAACACCCACACACACACACACACACACATGAAACACACACACACACACGCATAAAACATACATGCACGCATGAAACACCCATACACACACACACTTGCATGAAACACACACACAAGCTTGATATCACACACACACACACATGCAGGAAACACATGCATGGAATCACACGCATACATACATACATGTGACACACACAGCATGAAATCACGCACACATGAAATCCTACACACACACACACAGATCTGTAGGAACCGCACAAATGCACGAAATCCCCCCCCCCCCCTGCCCGCCCCCACACACACACACGCACACACACACGCGCATTAATATGCAGGGGTTGCAGAAGTTCAAACGGGGTTGTGTCCGAGCCCACGCTCCTGTCCAAACAGGGAGATCATCCAAGCACACAGAACCTGCCGACGGGCGCCTGTGTGTGTGTGTGTGTGTGTGTGTGTGTGTGTGTGTGTGTGTGTGTGTGTGTGTGTGTGTGTGTGTGTGTGTGTGTGTGTGTGTGTGTGTGTGTGTGTGTGTGTGTGTGCGCATGGCCGCGCGCACAGAGCTATCAATTACAGCAATTTCACAATCACGCCTTGATTACTATAATTACAATGTTCCGTCTGTGCCGTGTTCTGCCTCCGCCTCCTGTGTCCGCGAGACAAAAGACCTCTTCAGAGTTGGAAGTAACACCAGGTAATAAACAACGCGTCCCCTTTCAAAGTAGGAGCCCTCCACTCTGGGACGCACTCCGCTGTGGACTGCGTTTACCGAGCTGAGCGCTTTACGTGTTGTCACATGCGCTATGTTACACGCAGCGCGCTCATCACCTGTACGTGATGAATCCGTATGAATTAGGATCGCATGATCAGGGCTAGGGTGCGTCCGGGGGGGTATGTAGAGGATGAGACTGCGTTGGGGGTTCGGAGACGGCGGCGTGCTGCTTTCACGGGGGGCGTACCTTCTCGCTCTCCGTGTCCAGGGCTGACGTGGCCTCATCCAGCAGTAAAATCTTCGGGTCGCGTATGATGGCCCTGGCGATGGCGATGCGCTGCTTCTGGCCACGGGAGAGCTGTGATCCCTGAGAGCCGACGTGAGTGTCGTATTTCTAATGGGGTTGGGGGGGGGGGGGGTGGGGTGCAAACGCATTCCAATTCGTCAACATTACAATAGAAGTGTGATGGGAACATAGAGAGCGTGGGAAGGCTATTCGTTAAATTCCATTCAATTCAATTCCATTTCATTTGTATGGCATTTAATTACAGGTACAGTCTCAATGGGCTTAACAGGCCAGATATTTATATGACACCCCCTTAACCGGAGCGCCGCGGTGGTTTGCACCAGAACTACAGTCAGGAGGTTCACTGTGGGGAGTCTAACCCGCCCGTCTCCCTCGTTAGCCTAAGCCCCCTTCAACAAGCCGGTACCTCGGGGAGGGCCATGACGAAGCTGTGGAGCTGGGCCTTCTTGGCGGCGGCCATGACGTCGTTCATGCTGATCTCCCGCGAGTTGTCGCCGTAGCGGATGTTGTCGGCGATGCTGCAGTCGAACAGGATGGGCTCCTGGGAGACGATGCCGATCTTGGAGCGCAGGAAGGGCACGCTCACCCGCGTGGACTCGTGGCCGTCGATCAGCTGCCCCAGAGACACACAGGGGGCGCAATTAGAGCGGAGCGATCGTTTAACAAGACGCCCGCCGTTACACTGTTTAAGAGGTAAAGGTTTATCAATACCCATGGCACCGCTCTCTTTTGATGCGCGCTGCTCTTAGCGTACGTCGAGGTGGAAAGAGTGCTTCTTAACTCGAGAGGCATCTCTCTCTCTCTCTCTCTCTCTCTCTCTCTCTCTCTCTCTCTCTCTCTCTCTCTCTCTCTCTCTCTCTCTCTCTCTCTCTCTCTCTCTCTCTCAAGACATCACCGTTCCAAATCACTTCAAACTCGATTAAGAGGAATTTGCATTTTTGGCGCAGGAGCAAAGCCACAACTTGGATGCAGGTTCTCTTCCCCGTTCTGTGCCACAGGTTTAGCGGCAGTGTGCTGTGCATGCAATGAGGGATCAGGAACACTTTTGAAATGCCCAAACAGAGAGTACACTCAGTAATAAAAAATACAATATTGGCAAAGAAACAAAAAAGGTCCCTATGATTTTTAAGGCTTTTTTTTTTTTTTTTTTTGTTAAATGTGAAAGCATCTGAATTAATTCCGTTGTCACTATGTTTTACAATCATGCGCTTTTTTGTTCTGGGAAATTGGCATTATACATTATATTTGAATGCAAATAGAAAATGTATGCTCCGACGGTCGCATAATAACAGTCGACTTTTGTTGGCTGAGACGCTCCAGCATAAATGGAACAATCCTTTGCAAAGTTTAGCTTGTTTAGCCTAGCAAACTTGAGCTTGATATATAGGGTTTGCTTTGTATGGCCGTGGCTATTAAGATAAGTAGGGCTTCCTGACACTCAAAAGCTGCCTTCCAATATAACTACACAGAATATGAATACACCATATTCATATTCAAATCAAACTCAAACGCTAAAACCAAAACCTTTGCCCAAAACCAGTCTATTTTATAATTACATTGCTATTGATTCATGACCTGACGTGGCTCCCAACCCTAGCTGTATATTACATACTGTATGTATTTATATATTGATATATTACCTGGCATTGCTACTTAGCCTAACGCTGGGGTAGGCAACTCAAGAAAAACCAGGCACGATTTCTTTAGTATCCAACCCAAATAATCCTGACCCCTTCCTTCAAAGCCACTCCTGCAAACACGTGACTAGCTCGCTAGCTTTAGCCAAAGCTCTTCCAGGCCTAGTGGAACACTGCGGTCATGTGCGATGGGGGCATGGTAGCCGGCTAGCTAGGGAGGAAGGCCATCCAATCATTCAGAGATCACACATCAGTGATCAGATCAGATCAGAGTCTAGATCAGAGATCAGATCAGAGATGAGTTATATCAAATCAGAGAAAGCGTAAAAAAAAAGGCCAGAGCATTTGAATTATTGGTCGCTGTCGGGATGTAAATCAATACGAAAAACAATGCCCCTGGAATCAATCGCCTCCCCTATCGTTACATGACTCTGTAGCACTCACATCCTCACAGTCGCCTCCCCTATCGTTACATGTCTCTGTAGCACTCACATCCTCACATGCGCCTCCCCTATCGTTACATGTCTCTGTATCTTTTGTACTTTGTTTTTAAAGCCACTAGTGGTACATTTCCTCCCTATATATCCTCCCTACTACATTGGAATCTTGGTTCCTATCCAACCGGATCCAACAATTGGCTCACTCTTAGGGTTCCTTGCGGGCGTTGGATCTTGGTAAAACTGCCTTTTTCATCCATGCCCCTAGCACATGGAACGCTCTGCAACAAACCCTAAGGTTAGAGGTACTCCCACCTACTACTGTTTTTAAATATTTGGTGTTTAATCTCAGCTCATCAAATTGCAGCCGTTTTTAGTTTTTTATTTGATTTGTTTCGCTCATGTTAATTCGTGAAACGTAGCATCTGGTGTCCTCACCACGCGGCCCGCGTCGGGGTCGTAGAAGCGCTCCAGCAGCTGGACGCTGGTGCTCTTGCCACAGCCGCTGCTGCCCACGAAGGCCAGCGTCTGGCCGGGCTTCACCGTCACGTTCAGCCCGTTCAGCACCTGCATGTCGGGCCTGGTGGGGTAGGTGAACTTGCAGTCGATGAACTCCACGTCGCCGCGGAAGTTGTCCTGGAAGAGGCGGTGATGGCAATAGAGGTGGTTATGAGGGAGATAATGACAGGGGGGGAGGGGGGGGGGAGAGAGGGGAAAGAGGGTGGAAAAGCTTGTTGCTTTTTCTTATTTCCAAAGTGGATCTCAATTTTAAAAGGAAGAAAGAAACGACGCAACAGCACGGGGAATGGCTTCTGAGGCTGTGTTCCAAAACTATTCCCTCCATCATCCTTCTTCCGATTGGTTGTTTACTATACAATCTAGAAGACGAGCATCAGCACTTAGTGGTTGAGCGGGAGGAAAAGGAGAGGCATGGAAGCAGAGTGGCTTCTAGTGTATTAAAAGCAACATAGGCTACTGTGCAGTGCTACTCAATCGCACCACAAAATTGGGACAGAGCCCGTCCAATGAGACGACTGATCTGGAGATTGAGGAAGCGAGGGTGAACAGGATCTTAATAGAACGACTATTGGAATGCGGCCCGAGAATGGGACCAATGATTCGATCTTCTGTCCGCAAACCAAAGTGCTATGATGTCTAGTAGCTCTATTATTATGTAATTTAATTTTCTGAGATGTAAGCCTACCATGATAAAACAATGTTGCGCAAACACTATATACACAATAATTGGGTGTGTAAAGTAATAGCAAGTGCAACATTAAAACTAAAGCATAAACAAATAAGAGTATAATAAGTTTGCTCGGTATTAGTTATGATTAATAATGAAACCTTGGTAGAAAACTCATATTATTTTAATACATACTGAATGATCACTGTGGAATAAAGGACCGGTGGTGCTGTGTCACACTGAGAATAAAATGTTATAAAAGAGAATACTTTTTCATGAGAACCCATTATTACCTCGTTCATTTAGAAAATGCAATCCCTTTTATCCAAAGGGACCCATAATCCATCAGATACATGTTGTTAAGGAACAGGTATGTATGGAATCAGACTCATGCCAATTAAATACTTTTGAGATTACTTTTGCTTCAGGGAGTTTTAATGTCTATTCTTTAGTAATAGTTTTATTTTATTCAATCAGATTCAATACAGGTATGGGTTAGGGGGTGTCACAGAGACATTGGAGATCGAACCCAGTACCTTCCGGCTGGAACTGGACCACCCTGAGCCGATACACTATCATGCCCTAAACCACATATGCGGCATACTAAAACAACCACCTTCTACAGGAATTAATTAGCATCAGTCGGGTCCATTTCGCAGAATCTCCCCCCGGTACACTGTGTGGGGATAACCTTTCACGTTACTGAGCAATATATATTACGAGCACTTCTATGTCCAGGTGTCGGAGATGCAAGGTTTTACTGTAGACATGTATCTCTGACCTTTCCCTGTCTGTGTTTCCATGGCGATAATGGGTCAGAATCTCCAGAGGAAATCAATGGGAACATTGAGTCATATGTGTGTCCTTTCCATATCATCGAGCGAACTCAATCTCCCAGAAGGCCCTGGGGGATATATCAAGCGTATATCTGAGGCCGTAACGGTGATAGTAACCTATAGAAATGATTTGATGTGACGTGATATTCAACTGAAAACAAGGCCGAGGCCGAGCTGACAGCCTG